>NC_056744.1:724873203-725150703 GCF_019279795.1 Protopterus annectens
TCCAAGTTTCTCCCCAGAGCTGGAGGAGGCACATCCAGTCTCCCAGGCCTCAGCTCCCCATCCTGCCAGGTCGGAGTCCATGGCCTTGTCTCGGTTGACCCGCTCTTTATTGGACATGGATCTGGATAAGATGATGAGGTGCTTTATCTGTACACAGATCCAGATGGGGACTTTGCCAGCCTCCTCTCTCTCAGGAGGGGGGAACTCGCTTCCCTTTCTTCAGCCCATTACTCCTTCTTTGATCCAACCTTCAGCTTTGGAGGTCTCGGATCCGAAGTTAGCCTTGGTCGGGGTGTCGGCACTGATGGTCCTCGTGTCCTCTACGCCGGCAGCTGTCTGGACATCTCGGATCCAACTAGTTTGGATCCGAGCCGCTCTCTGAGCCGGAGCCTGGGTGTTGGATCCAAGGGAGTGGAACCTTTACCATTGGCTCCGACGTTGTCGGTCCAGGTTCCCTCCCTCGGGGCTCCATCCACTTCTGGTCCGGCTCCAATTCTCGCATCAGACCCGGGGAGACCGGCCTACTTATTGGCTTCCCAGGAGGTCCGCTCTCCTTCAGCGTTCGATGTGGTAGAACGGGACCTCGCCATCAGATCGAGGCCACTGACCTCCCCTCGGGCTCCGCCCAAACACCCTTAGCTCAGTGTATGGTCCCTGTTGTCTTACCAGAGGGACAGCCCATGCCAGAAGAGCCCCAGACGGTTCCCCCAGAGGAGCAGATGGCTTGTGAGACCTCCTTGGAGAGCCCCATGGGAGATGTGCCTCACAAGCATACGTGCAGGAGGAGGCACTTGGACTCCCCCGAGTCCCTAACTGAGGACACAGATTTAGATGAGGGTAAGGGCTCCCCAAGGTCACCTCCTGACTATGTCTCCTTTGGAGACATCATGGAGATCCTGCGCCAGCGGGAAGGTTGGTCTGCCCCCAAGCCCTTGTCTAATGAGTCTGTGTTTCTGGAGGCTTTCTGCATGGGCCCTTCTACGTCTTGGGTGTTCCCTCCCATGGATCCTTTAGTGGATTTGATCACCTCACGGGTGTGGAAGGAACCAGATACCGTGCAGCTGATCCCCAAGCGGCCCGATAAGATTTTAAGTCCCCCTATTGACAGGCCTTCCTGGAACAAGGGCTCCCCAGTGGACGCCATGTTGGTAGCAGCAGCCACGAAGAGGGAGCTATCTCAGAAAAGTTCCTCGGTCCACCCTTCTGACTGAGAGTCACGGATGATGGACTGCCTAGGGAAGTGGGTGCATGCTTCAGTTACCCTTTCAATATGGGTGCTGAACTACTTGGCACATGTCACGAGACTCCACCCATGTCCATGTCACAGATGACAAGGCTTCGTTTTCCGTGAAAATGGCCACTCTGAGAGCAGTATCGAATATGTCCATGCAATTCCTCTCCCATGCTATGGAAGGAGGGGCAGGATGGCTGGGTCCGGCGTGTCCATGAGGTGTAATGCCTGGCTCAGGTTGTGCCAATTTACCGAACCCTTTAAGGTGTCCTTTGCCAGTGCCCCTTATGATGGCTCGTCTTTTTTCAGTAAAAGAGACACTAGTCCAGAGTGAGAAGGATGGGAAGACACTGTCTGCCATGGGGATCAGCTTCTCTAACCCTCAAAGGTCCTTTTCCTGGAACCAGAGAGGGCAAAAGATGTGGTTCCAGAAGTCTCAGTATTCCCGGGGCACTTGGAGCACTTCTTCCCCTAGAGGCAGAGGGGGACAGAATGGACGCCAGCCCAGAGGCCGAGGGGGGTCTGCAAAACCTCGGGTCTCGAGAACCCTTCTCTGACAGACCTAGGCAGCAACCCTGAGGGGTTGCCCGACTGCTCTACTCTGCACCCAGTGGCATGGGAGTCCATAACAACGGACCACTGGGTGCTTCAAATCAAATCCAGAGGATATTCTATCCCCTTTGTGGGTTCCCAATATCTCCCAAACACCTCCCGGACGTTCCACCCATGCAAAGGGAGGCAGGAGCACAGGAAATTTCCAAGCTGCTTGGAAAACGAGCCATCGAAACCGTCCCCTCAGATCAGTCTGGATCAGGCTTCTACTCCAGGTTATTTTTGGTGCCAAAGAAAACAGGGGACTTAAGGCCCATTCTGGACCTCTCTCCCCTGAACCTGTCAGTTGCCAAAGAAAAGTTCTGGATGGTTACACTACAGTCCATCATGTCGTACCTGCAAGAGAGCAACTCGATGTGCTCGTTAGATCTCCAGGAATCTTACTATCACATAAAAATGCACAAACGCTCCAGGATGTTCCTCCACTTTCAGCTAGGGGTCAATCATTATCAATTTCGAGCCCTACCCTTTGGTCTCACTACAGCCCCCAAGGTGTTTACCAAAGTGATGGTGGTGGTTGCGGCTCACCTGAGGCTTCAGGGGATTCAGGTCTGTCCATACCTGGATGATTGGCTCCTCACTGCTCCCACCAGGCGTCTACTTTACCAAACCAGGGACTACTTTCTCACGCTTGCCCTGAGTTTGGGTATCACAGTCAACACATCCACATCTCTACTAGAGCTTGTACAGGTGATAGACTACATTGGTGCCAGGATAGACACACTCCAAGGCAAAGTGTTCCTGACCTCGGAGAGAGTTCAAAACCTCAGGATGCATGTATCCCTAATTTACCATTCTCACCTCCCGACAGCTGAATCAGTTTTGAGGGCCCTAGGCTCGATGGTGGCGACCATAACTCTTCTTCCATGTGCTCGGCTACACATGTGGATTCTTCAGTGGACTCTGGCGGTTCAGTGGTCCCTGTTGGGTTACCACTATCCTATCCTATCCACCTAAGTCAAGTGTGTCGGTCATTCCTCATATGGTGGATGAGCTCTCTGGACATTTTGGAGGGACGATCCTTCGTTCCAGCCCCGGCCCAAACCACAGTGACCAAGGATGCCTCCCAACTCGGGTGGGGGGGTCATTGTTCGGGCAGGACAGTCCAAGCCCTGTGGTCCCCCGTAGAGACCAGCTTGCATTTCAGTGTCCTAGAGATGAGGGCGGTCCTTCTAGCGTTGCAAGCCCTTCATGCCTTTCTTCCTCGGGGGACGATTACTATTCTATCAGACAACATGTCAGTAGTCTGGTACATCAACAAATAGGGAGGGACCAGATCTTATTCCCTTTGTCATGAGGCCATGAGTGTGTGGGAATGGACGATCTCCACCGGCCACTTTCTTATCACAATGCACATTCTGGGACGGTCCAACATTCTAGCAGACAGGCTAAGTCAGACCATTCTGATGCCTTACGAGTGATCTCTGAATCTGTCGGTAGCGGAACAGATCTTCTGCGAGTGGGGTCAACTTTGCTGTGATCTCTTCGCATTTCCTTCCAACGTGAAGTGCAGCAGGTTTTTCACTCTGAACCCCCTGCCGGGGGAGTCCCCTAGAAGACAGTCTAATTCATGCTTGGCCTCCCAGTCTTCTGTATGCTTACCCGCCAGTTCCTCTCATCCCGAGGTTTCTGCAGAAAGCTTCTCGACTGGGGAGCAAGGTGATCCTCATTTCCCCATTTTGGCCTCGGCAAGTACGGTTTCCCTTCCTTTTGTCTCACTGTTTGGCTCCACCTTGAATCCTAGATCCTCAGGATCTGATTTCACACCCATCGAGGGTGCCTCATCTGAATCTGGACAACCTGAAGCTCACGGCTTGGTTGCTCCAGTTCCCATGATTGCTAGGACTCCCGGACTTTCCTCCTCAGTTAAGTCCATTTTGCTGGCTGCTCATAAGTCGTCAACCAGAAAGGTTTATCACAGCAAGTGGAAACGTTTTTCTTTCTGGGCCTCTCAGAGGAGTTTAGATCCTTTCACTGCACCTGTTTCCACCATTCTTGATTTTCTAGCTGACATCTTCCAGCATGGTGTTAGTTCTTCTACTGTCAAAGTTCAGTTGGCTGCCATTTCTTTTTCATGTGGGCGAGAATTCTGCATCCTTGGTATCTTCTAGACTGTGTAAAGCCTTTATTAAAGGCACTTTTTTATTATGCCCCCCCGGTCAAAGATCCTGTCCACCGTGGGACCTTACTATGGCTCTCTAAGCTCTGGTTGCCCCTTTCGAGCCTGCCGCTATTGCCAATCTAAAATTTCTATTGTGGAAAACAGCTTTTCTGGTCGCTATTACCTCTGCTAGAAGGGTATCGGAATTACAGGCTTTGTCTATAAAATTCCCCTACATGTTTTTTCTTAAAGATAGTTTTCCTTCGAACCAATCCATCTTTTCTTCCTAAGGTAGCATCACCAGTCAATATCAATCAGACTATAAATTTGCCTGTGTTTTTTCCCAATTTTACCAACAGGATGGAATACAAAACTACACATGTTGGATGTTCATAGACAGTTACGATTCTATTTACACAGGACAAAAATTTTTCGTAAATCTGATCAGTTACCCAAAAAGGGTCTATAGAACAAAACAATTTCCAAGGTCACGATAGCTAGATGGATTTCTTCATGCATCCTGCAAGTCTATAAGGTCAAAGGCATGTCTCCTCCAGGTCAGGTTAAAGCTCATTCCACTAGGTCCATGGCTACATCTGCACCTTTCTGGTCTAGGGTGTCTTTGGATAACATTTAGAAGGAGAGCATCCTTTGGCTCCGCCGTGCTCCAGAATATCCTTCCATGAGGGCCACCCAGGAGTTTAGTAGCTGGGGACTCTCTCCCTCAGGTTGAAGATCAAATGAAGTCAACTACTTCAATTGAAGAAGTTATGTACTCAGCATACGTTCCATATGAGTAGTTGTACTTCATTTGTCTTCAACCGCCCCCCCTCCTTCCCCTGGACCTTTGGTGCATGCTCAGCCTATGAGCTGTAAGTATAGGTCACAAGTATGTTATCAGGTCGAGTTATAAGTGTAAGTTCAGCAAACTCAATCTGGGGATGGAAAGCAGGGGAGCTGCATTATGGGTAAGGGGAGGAGTCTGGAGCTTGGAGCTGATGCTAGTAATCTTTGCTAGCTCGGACCCGTATTCCCACAGGTTGAAGACAAATGAAGTACAACTACTCAGATGGAACGGTATGGTGAGTACATAACTTCTTTTTTAATCAAATTAAGTCCTGTAAAAACATGAAATAGGAGCAAATAACAGACTGGTTTCGGCTATAAAAAGCACATAGCCTTCATCAGTGTAATGCAAATCAATGATTCCATTGCTCCATTTTATAGTTTAACATGTTAACAAAGATGTAGCTTATTGGTCATTCAAAAATACTCATTGAGACTGGGTGGAAATAAACCACCCAACTCGTTGATCCATTTCTTTTCCTTAGTGTTTAATATTGTGTGACATCTGACGTTATCGGTCCTATTGCCCATGACTCTATCAATAACCATGAATCTAAAATATGCATTCCTCTGTGTCACTGAGTGTTTGTATAGAGCATTGCTAGTCTTTTTAGTTCTGATGTCACTGCAGTGTTCTGATATTCGTAGTCTTAGAGGTCTGGATGTTAGGCTTACATAGAACGCTGAACAGGTGCATGTTGCAAGATAGATTACCCAATCGGTACCATAACTGGCAAAAAAATGGATGTCATATACATGGCCAGTATTCTTACTGGTAAACTGCTTGGATTTGATAACCCTCTCACAATGGGTATAGTGTCCACAAGGGGCACAGCCCAGGAGTAGATCGCCAGTCAAAGTTCTTTGTGTAGGATCTTGTTTGGTCCTGGGACTGTGTTTGAAGTGACTAAAGTGTGATCCTAAATTTCTGCCTTTTCAAAAAGAGAAAAGGCGTCTATTCTGAAGAAAACCCCAAAGTTTGCTATCTGCTAAGAGGATGTTCCAGTGCCTTTGAACACTGTTTAATCGTGTAATACGTTCATCGTCTCTAGATGACTGCTGGCTAGTATGGAGATCTGATGAAGAATATCTAATGGAGTTTGTGGGGTACCTCAGTGACAACAAATGGGCCATACAGTTCACAGCCAATTATAATATTAAAAAAAAAAATCACTTTTCTGGATGTTCTGATCACTAGGGATGCTGATCATACCCTAGAAACAGAGGTCTATCAGAAATACCTACAATATAATTCTCTTCTCCATGCCTCCAGTTTTCATAGGTGAGTACTAGGCTATCTGCCCGAAGGCATTTATAAGCCTAGCCAGAATGTGTTGGCTTTCGCCACCCGCTTAGATTAGTTCCCTGTGCCTCTGTCCAGCAGAGCCACTGAAGTGATCCCCGAGGTAAACTTTCTGTTTCCCATCCACTCGTCAAGGTTTCTTTTGAAGAGTGTTAGCGAGGAGCTCTGCCTAATGTAGATTGGGATCTTGTTCCAAAGCATGGAAAGTCTCTGAGACAGGAATCTATCCCTCCAGCACGTCCTATTTATTGTTGTGATGAGGTTTAGATCCCTAGCGCATGTGGCTTGAGGGGATAAGGTTTTCTTTAGGTGGAGCATGTCCATCAATTTTGGTTTGGACATGGCCTTGTATGTCAGTCAGAGATCACCTCTGAGTAGGCGGTATGCAACCGAGTACAACTGGAGTTTCTTCATTTGAGCTGCATAGGGCATCTGTTTGAGGCCATTGATCCTCTTGGTGAGGTACTTCTGTGGTCTTTCCAGCTGTTGCAGGTATCTTGTAAGGTACATCCCAAATGGGGCGTTGTACTTTAAGATGGGTCTGATGAGTAGAGGGGCACAATGACCTCTTTTGATCTGGATGTGAACCCTTTTGTGATTAGGTGGGCCACGTACAAGGATGTCCTAACCACTCTTGCAGTGTAATTATCAAAGGTGAGATTACTATCTACTTGGGTCCCAAGATCCCTTATTACGTCTCCCATATTTAGGGGACTACCACCTATGTAGTAGTTTGTGGGTACTTTGTTTTTTTCAAAGGGGATGACTATGCACTTTTTGTCATTTAGCTTGAGGCCATGATTTTGACACCAGGTATCTGTCTCAGTGAGACCGTTTTGGAGGATGTTTGTGTCAGCCGGAGAGTCAATTATAGCCCCTAGTTTGCAGTCGTCTGCAAACTTGGTCAGCCATAGTCCTCCTGTGCTTGCCTGTACCTCTGAGAAGTGTATGCCGAACAGGAGGGGTCCTAGGACTGAGCCCTGGCGAATGCCACTTGTAACCGGTTTAGAGTCGGACCTAGCTCATGCAACTCTCACCATGTGGGTTCTGTCCGTGAGCCAGTTGGCAACCCATCTTGTGACGTAGGGGTTTATGTTCAGGCTGGTGAGCTTGTCTATAATCCCAGAATGGGGAATGGTGTTGAAGGCCTTAGCGAGGTCTAGGTAGGCTGTGTGTACCACCTTTCCCTTGTCTATAGCCTTGGTAACTGTCTCAAAGAAGTCCACCAGGTTTAGGAAGCATGATCTGCCCTTAACAAAGCCAAACTGGGTAGGGTCCAGTGTTTGGAGGTTCCCAATGTCTCTTTTAATGAGTTCCATGATGATGAGCTCCATAGCCTTGCAGACCAAGCTAGTCAGGCTTCTCGAGCGATAGTTCCCGGGGTCTGTTGTGGCTCCGCCTGTGTGGAGTGGAATAACCATTGCTATGTGCCACTCTATGGGTATGTAGCCTGTGGAGAGGCTGAGTTTGAACAATGTGTTTAGGTGAGGGGTTAGTTAGTCTTTGAGCCCGTGTAGGATGCAGGCTGGGACACCGTCCGGTCCCATTGATGCTGTGTTTTTGGCTTTGGAGAGGGCTGTTTTAACCCGAGTGTCTGTCATTTCAGGGACTCTACATTCTTCTGGTATGGTTATGGTCCCTTTTGGGGGTGAGAGGGGGGTGAAGTTTGCACCGAACCTGTCTGCCAGGATGTTGGCGATATCGGTCGGTTCAGTGTATTTTGTTCCATTCTGCACTAATTCCGAACAGATCTGAGCATTGCCACGTAGATTCTTGACATAGCTAAAGAACGCCTTGTGGTTATCTTTGGAGTCTTTGGCAATTCTTCTTTCAAAGCTCGCCTTGGATGATTTTATGAGGGATCATAGTTTCTTACTGATACTGATCAGGGATGTCTTCCCTTCTTGGGATTTTACTCTTTTCTGTACTAGTTTCCTCCTCCTATTGTATAGCTTGTTTATGGCAGGGAGTCCACCAGACTGGTTTCCTTTTCTTGGAGGAGTGAGTCTTGGTTTTGCTTGGGATGGCACGATCCATGCATTCTTGTAGCTGCCCGTAGAATGCATTAATAAAGGGTTTTGCAGCTTGGACAGTGTTATCCTTCAGCATGGGGGCTTTGAAACTTTCCACCTCGGTCTTAAGTAACGTGAAGTTTGCTTTTGAAAAGTTTTTCATGGCGGCTTTCTTGTCTGGGGGTGGGGGCAGAATATGAATATTCAAAGTGATTTATTTATAGTCAAATCTAACCAGCAAGGGGTTGACCTCTGGTGTGGAATACCATGTTGGTGATGTCCAGGTCCAATATGTTGTCACCTCTGGTGGGAGTGTTGACCAGTTGAACCAGGGCGTCTGAGTTTATAAATTCTAGGAAAAGTTGAGCAAGGGAGTTAATACTTGAGTAGTTCTCCCAGTTAATGTTTGGGTAATTGAAATCACCCAATATTAGGGTGTTTGGTAGGACCTTTATGTTTTCTAGTGTTTCCAGAAATGCTGAATGGGGGTCCCGGGACATGGTGGGTTATCTGTAGCAAGCTACAATTTGAATTGCAGTTTTGCCCATTGTTAGTTGCACGTGGATGATCTCTGAAGCATAGTGCTGTGCCACTAACCTGGAGGTGTGAGTATCCTTGATGAATATGGATACACCCCTGCCTTTTGTATTTCGGGTTGGGTTCTGTGGCTGAAATGTATGGTATGAATTGTAGCCTGGTAGTGCTGGGGTGCTCTCTGGAGCCTTAAACCAGGTTTCTGTTACTGCACATATATCGATTTTCTCCATACTGAGGAGTCCCTCGAGTGCTTGCATTTTGAGGTTTAGACTTCTGGCATTGAGTCGCATTACCCTCAGTGTTTTGTTACTTGTGCTATTTGCAGCGGTGGGTTTGTCTTTTGAGCCTTGCCTAAAAAGGCACTATGGGGGTGGCAAGAGCCTTGGCAAGTATTCAAAAGCCTAAGGGTGACAGGTGCAAGCTGTCTCTAGCGAAGCAGCGTGGCTTGTCGAGCATGTCATCTCAGGCAGACAGACACTGGATCCACTTTGAATGACACCAGAAACTTAGCCAATTGTCGAAATCGATAATTTTTTCTTTATACTGTGGTATTATTCTTGGTGAGGGCAGGATGCTACTCAGGGTCAGGGTCATACCGGCGTGGGCTACGTGATTAGAGAGCTCTTCCATGTCTCTTTTCATGTAGTCCAGGGAGGTACGGCTCAGGTCATTCACACCAACATGGACAATGACAGAGTCATATTTGTACTTGTTCTGGAGTGACCTGAGTGCTTGTGTTGTGTGCTGGATCCTGGCACCCGACAGGCAGTAACCCTCTCCTTATTCAGCCTAGTGAGTGGGACGTCAGTGTGCCTGACTATAGAGTCACGTATTACTAGTATGTTGGGTATGTTATTTTGCCTTAAGGGCTGTGATTGCATGGTACACTGGTTTTGTGAAGTATGTGTTTCATGGTTTGTGTTGGGGGGTGGAGGTTGCTTGGATGTTTGCTTTGGAGGTCTCTGTTGGTTTTGCAGATTTTTATTTAGAGCCTCTGAGTATGTTTCCATGTATTTGTGTTTTTTACCGGTGCTGGTTTAATGGGTCTATGTAAGACTGGTGATGTGATGCAAGTATTTCCCTTCTCCTCTTGACTGTCTGATCCAGTCTTGTGTCGAGAGAGCTTAACCTCTAGTTTGGCTGTATAACTGCATCTCTTGCATGTATTTGTGTTTGGTGGTAGGAGGAGGGGGTTGTCTGTGTACATTAGGCAGTTGTAACATTACCTCAAAATGCCCAGATTCACCAGTTGGACTGGAGAGTACACCTGAAACTGCCCTTTAGACATGCCTGGATAGGTACAGTGAACTGTTTTACTGGATGGCTGGTAAGGTCGAATGGAGAGCCTTGTCCTACTGTACAGTACAGGAGGGTCTAGTGCTAGGGTTTATAAGTGCTTGCTCTAAGTTTTCAGCAAGTGCTGGGCTGAGAAATGAATGGCTTGAGTGCTTAAGTTGAAGGTTTGTCTAGTTCCAAGGGAAAAATTGAAGAGGAGACTTTGTGGAGCCGGGAATACTTTTACCCTAGCTAACCGGCGCTGCCCGGCGTGAAAACCAGGTAAATATTCTATTTATAGTAGGCAAATGAAAGAGAAAAAATGGCCAATAAACTACTAATTTCTGGCCTGAAACCACTCCTCCAGGGACAGATAGGTTGCTCAAAGCTCCCCTTTCTCACAGGTGAACTGAGAAACTTCCTTCTATCAAAGTAAGGCATGGGCAAACACAGATATTTGTAACACAGCCCTGAATTCAGCACTAACTTGAAAACTGGATTATGCTAGCTTAGAAAGGCGAGAAACAAATATGTATATATCTATATATATATATATATATATATATATATATTTCTTTTTTTTTTTAGAAAATAAAGCAGAAACACTCAAAACAGTTTAAAAGCACAAAAATGGATACTTGTTATATATAGCAGATCAGAGTTGTAGTCAATGCGCCTAGTAATAAAGTAGGAAGAAACACAAAAACAGTACAAGCAGATGAATAAAGTGCAATTTCTTTTATATATATATATATATATATATATATATATATATATAAAACAATAGAAAATGAACAAACTGATTTAAGCAAGTTACCCAATTAACCAGAAAAAGCTCAAAACTGAGCCCTGTTCCAGCACTCTTCAATCAGACAAGTTCTAACTGCACACCTCTGCTTACTAGGGTGCAGGGGAATCTTCTCCTAAAAAAGATAGCCTGGATCAGTGCTCATGTTATACATACAAAGCAAGATTCAGCAGGCCTGAATCTGGTCTATGCTATAGCAACAAGGCGCACCAATTTCAGAAAGAAACAGTTCAAATAACAGTCACAATAAGCCTGTGACCAGAAATTCCCAGCTCATAAGGGCGGAATCCAGCCTCTCCTCCCACAAGAGTGCAGCCCACAAACCTTCTTAATGTAGAATAACTGTCCTGAAGCCCAAGTGCTTAAGCCAGAACTAATACACTTTTAGAATAGCAGACACTGGGCCTTCAATCAGCAATTCCCAGCTTAGAAGGATGTAAGCTACCTGTCCTGCCACAACAGTGCAGATCACAAACCTTCTTGATGTAAAACAGCCTGTATGAAGCCCAATTGCTTAAACCAAAAGGCTTAGAATAACAGAATTTAATCAGGCTACAACCAAGAAGTAATAAATGCAGCAGAATAAATAAAATTGAGTACTTTTAAGAAATTTTTTTTTTAAGTGCAAGAAGAGTGGAAGGAAGAACCTAAGTGGGCTGGCCTTCTCAAGTCTTCTCTCTGTATTAAGTAGAACGAACAGTAGACTTCAGAATATAATCTAACTGTACTCAGTTAAGTGAGCAAATTAGATGGACACAGGAGGAGTGTTCTAATACAGACTTACAGGAGGGGCGGGCAATTCCAGAGCCACCAACACTAATACCAGCACTAGTACAGGGACTGCAGAGAGAGACACAGCACACTGTTCAGAAACACATAATTAGGAAACAGAAAAAGATGAAAATACAGTACTTTTAAAACTGCAAGCTTGTACTTAAAAGACTAAAATTCACTACTGCAAGTTTCACTAAGCATCAGCTTATAATACAGATGTCTGTAGCCAAGCAAGTCTCTCAGGAGTTGAGCATAAAATGATTTCTCAAACTTTGTGGCTAGCAAGTACAGAGGAATCCCTCTAGGCTATTAAATATCAGATAACAAAGAAGGGATACCAACACCCCATCATCATTATCATCTTTCGGCTTTTCCCGTTAGGGGTCGCCACAGCGGATCATCTCTTTCCATTTCTTTCTATCCTCTGCATCTTGCTCTGTCACACCAACCGCCTGCATGTCCTCTCTCACCATGTCCATAAACCTTATCTTAGGCCTTCCTCTTTTCCTCTTACCTGGCAGCTCCATCCTTAGCATCTTTTTCCCAATATAGCCATCATTCCTCCTCAGCACATGTCCAAACCAACGCAATCTCGTCTCTCTTGCTTTGTCTCCAAACTGTCCAACATGAGCTGACCCTCTAATTTACTGATTCCTAATCCTATCCATCCTAGTCACACCGAGTGCAAATCTTAACATCTTTAACTCTGCCACATCCAGCTCTGACTCCTGCCTTTTTGTCAGTGCCACTGTCTCCAACCCATATAACATAGCTGGTTTCACTACCCTCTTGTAGATCTTCAGTTTCACTCTTACTGGTACCCGTCTGTCACAAATCACTCCTGACACTCTTCTCCACCCATTCCACCCTGCCTGTACTCTCTTCTTCACCTCTCTTCCACATTCCCCATTACTCTGAACTGTTGATCCCAAGTACTTAAACTCGTCCACCTTTACCAACTCTACTCCCCTGCATCCTCACCATTCCTCTACCCTCCCTCTCATTTACACACATATATTCTGTCTTAGCTCTGCTGACCTTCATTCCTTTGCTCTCTAGAGCATATCTCCACCTCTCCAGAGTCTCCTCAACCTGATTCCTACTCTCACTACAGATCACAATGTCATCTGCAAACATCATAGTCCACGGGGCCTCCTGTCTGATCTCATCTGTCAACCTGTCCATCACCACTGCAAATAAGAAAGGACTCAGAGCTGATCCTTGATGTAATCCCACCTCCACCTTAAACAGATCTGTCACTCCCACTGCAGTCCTCACCACTGTCACACTACCCTCGTACATATCCTGTACCACTCTTACATACTTCTCTGCCACTCCCGACTTCCTCATACAATACCACAACTCTTCTCTAGGCACCCTGTCGTATGCTTTCTCCAAGTCTACAAAGACACAATGCAACTCCTTCTGACCTTCTCTGTATTTCTCCAATAACACTCTCAGAGCAAACATTGCATCTGTAGTGCTCTTGCCTGGCATGAAACCATACTGCTGATCACTAATCATCACCTCCTTTCTTAACCTAGCTTCTACTACTCTTTCCCATAACTTCAAGCTGTGACTGATCAATTTTTTCCCTCTGTAGTTACTGCAGCTCTGCACATCACCCTTATTCTTAAAGATAGGTACCAAAATACTTTTTCTCCACTCCTCAGGCATCCTCTGACTTTCCAAAATTTCATTTAACAATCTAGTTAAAAATTCCACTGTCATTTCTCCTAAGCACCTCCATGCTTCCATTGGGATGTCATCTGGGCCAACAGCCTTTCCATTCTTCATCCTCTTCATAGCTGTCCTTACTTCCTCCTTGCTAATCTGTTTCACTTCCTGATTCACTATCCCCACATCATCCAACCTTCTCTCTCTCTCATTCTCTTCATTCATCAGCCTCTCAAAATACTCCTTCCATCTACTCAACACACTCTCCTCTCTTGTGAGTACCTTTCCCTCACTATCCTTTATCACCCTTACTTGCTGCACATCTTTCCCAGCTCTGTCCCTCTATCTAGCCAATCGGTACAGGTCCTTTTCTTCCTCTTTAGTGTCCATTCTCTCATACAACTCTCCATACGCCTTATCCTTAGCTTTCACCACCTCTCTCTTTGCCATGCGCTTCATCTCCTTATACTCATGTCTACTTTCTTCATCTCTTTGACAATCCCACTTCTTCTTCTCCAGCCTCTTCCTCTGTATACTCTCCTGTACTTCCTCATTCCACCACCAGGTCTCCTTGTCCTCCTTCCTCTGTCCAGATGTCACACCAAGCACCTTTCTAGCAGTCTCCCTTACTAGTTCTGCTGCAGTTACCCAGCTATTCGGTAACTCTCCACTGCCTCCCAGTGCCTGTCTTAACTCTTCCCTAAACTCCTCTTCACAATCACCCTTTTTTAACTTCCACCATTTAATCCTTGGCACTGCACTCCTCCTCCTCTTCTTGATCACCAACACCATACTACAGACCACCATTCTATGCTGCTTGACTACACTTTCCCCTGCCACCACTTTACAGTCTCCAATCTCTTTCAGACTGGCCCTCCTACATAGGATATAATCCACCTGTGTGCATCTTCCTCCACTCTTGTACGTCACCCTATGCTCCTCCCTATTCTTAAAATACATATTCACCACAGCCATGTCCATCCTTTTCGCAAAATCCACAATCATCTGACCTTCTGCATTCCTCTCCTTAACACCATACCTACCCATCACTTCCTTATCCCCTCTGTTCACTTCACCAATATGCCCATTAAAGTCCGCTCCAATCACTAGTCTCTCACCCTTGGGTACACTCACCACAACTTCATCCAACTCACTCCAAAATGTTTCTTTCTCATCCATCACACACCCAACTTGTGGAGCATATGCACTAACAACATTCATCATTACACCATCAACTTCGAGCTTCATAAACATCACTCTGTCAGACACTCTCTTCACGTCTAAAACACTCGTGGCATATTGTTCCTTTAGTATAACCCCTACCCCATTTCTCCTGCCATCCACATCATGATAGAACAATTTGAACCCGTTTCCTAAACACCTGGGTTACTTCCCTTCCATCTGGTTTCTTGCATGCACAATATATCAACCTTCCTTCTCTCCATCATATCAGCTACCTCTCTTCCTATACCAGTCATACTGCAAACATTCAAAGTTCCTACCCTCACTGCTACACTCCTAACCTTCCTCCTCTCTTCCTGCCTTCGGGCATGCCTTCGCCCTCCTCTTCTCCTTCGGCCAACAGTAGCCCAATTTCCGCCAGCACCCTGTTGGCTAACAGTACTGGTGGTGGTCATTGTTAACCCGGGCCTCGACCGATCCGGTATGGAAATATGAAATTTTTGCGCCATAAGTGATGTGGCATAATTTTTACTCTGGATGCCCTTCCTGACGCAACCCTCCCCATTTATCCGGGCTTGGGACCGGCACAAAGAAATGCACTGACTTGTGCATCCCCAGTGGCTGGGTTAGTGATACCAACACCCCCTTGTAGCAAAATAACTGCAGAGAGACACACAGCACACTGTTCAGAAACACACAATTAGGAAACAGAAAAAGATGAAAATACAGTACTTTTAAAACTGCAAGTTTGTATTTAACAAAAGACAAAAAATCACTACTGCAAGTTTCACTTAGCTTCAGCTTGTAATGCAGATGTTTGTAGCCAAGCAAGTCTCTCAGGAGTTGAGCATAAAATGATTTCTCAAACTTTGTGGCTAGCAAGTACAGAGGAATCCCTCTAGGCTATTAAATATCAGATAACAAAGAAGTAATACCAACACCCCCTTATAGCAAAATAACTGCAGAGAGACACACAGCACAAGGTTCAGAAACACACAGTTAGGAAACAGAAAAAGCTGAAAATACAGTACTTTTAAAACTGCAAGTTTGTACTTAACATAAGACTAAAATTCACTACTACTTCACCCAACTCATATCCAGGAACATTCCAAAATCACAGTTTCTATGGATGAAGCGCATATGTTCACAACCAGCCACCTATGAACATTGTAAGGAGTACCTAATGACTAGATTCAAGGACAGGGGTTACAAAATGGGTAACATCCTCAATGCCAATAATTGGATATCTACTCTAGATAGGAGAGATCTCTTGAGATATAAGGAGAGAAAAACAGGGAATGAATCTGTGATTCGTCTGGTAACTATGTATGGGTTGAACACCGACATGTTATTAAACAGTGTCCAAATGCATTGGAACATCCTCTTAGCATATAGCAAGCTTTCGGGTTTTCTTCAGGATAGATGCCTTTTCTCTTTTCGAAGAGGTAGAAATTTAGGATCACACTTCAGTCACTTTAAACACAGTCCCAGGACCAAACAAGATCCTACACAAAGATCTTTGGCTGCCGATCTACTCCTGGGCTATGTCACTTGTGGGCACTGTACCTATTGTGAGAGGGTTATCAAATCCAAGCAGTTTACCAGTAAGAATACTGGAAATGTATATGACATCCGTTTTTTTGCTAGTTGCGGTACCGATTGGGTAATCTATCTTGCAGCATGCACCTGTTCAGCATTTTATGTAGGCCAAACCTCCAGACCTCTAGCTACGAATATCAGAACACTGCAGTGACATCAGAACCAAAAAGACTAGCAATGCTCTATGCAAACACTCAGTGACACATAGGAATGCATATTTTAGATTCATGGTTATTGATAGAGTCAAGGGCAATAGAGCCAATAAAGCTGGATGGCACACAATATTAAACACTAAGGAAAAGAAATGGATCATCAAGTTGGGTGGTTTATTTCCCCCCGTCTCAATGAGTATTTTTGAATGACCAATAAGCTACAACTTTGTTAACATGTTAAACTATAAACTGGAGCAGTGGAATCATTGATTTATATTACACTGATGAAGGCTATGTGCTTTTTGTATCTGAAATCGGTATGTTATTTGCTCCTATTTCATGTTTTACATGAATTAATTTGATTAAATATTGAATTGCCATAGTTTGCTGGCTCCTATTTTGTATCTGTTGCTGGACCAATTCACGTGTGAGTACGTAGTTTGCAGCTATAGTTTTATTTTATCTTCATTAATTTTATATCATGAAAAGACTTGAAACTGTCTCCTGAAGTTCCACAACACTGAAATGTCATTTTCTGGTCTTATCAGGTACAAAATAGTATCATCTGCAAATAAAGCCAACTTATCTTTTTTTCTCAAAAAAATTTTTATTAATTATATGAATAGCAAGACAATTAAAAGATTATACATAACAAGAAGGCATAAATGAACATATAACAATTCATCTAGTGATAACAACCTTCATGAGATTTTGATAAGTTATTTAGAAATAAAACATACACCATATGTACACTATATACAAGTTAGGCAACCTGAGAGAAAAAAAAATATATTTAACATTAACTATTTAATATGTTTAGAACCTTTTCTAACACAACCTTTCTAATAGCTTTTTGGACTTCCACCTAAGTATCTTTGAGCATCAATAAATTTAAAAGCCATTTTCTGGAAAGTAACCCATTTTAATTTAGAACGATCAATCCAATTTTGTATTATATAAAGTTTTAGTAATGAGCAAATAAAAATGATAACACGAATATCAACTTTTGAAAGATGAATCAATGGAATATGTAGAATAGCAAATTCCCACGTCAACGTGGATTTTTGATATCCCATTTTCTGCAGTCTGACTTTCAAAGATGTCCACAATCTGTGAGAAAAATGACAATACCATAGAATATGAAGGAGGTCTGCTTGGGGATGAGAACAGCATGAACACGAAGGGGACTTATTTGGGTTAAATTTGTTTAATTTGATTGGGGTAAAGTAGGCATCATTATTAATCATTAATTGTGTGTATGCTAATTTTTAAAAGGGATAAATTCCTTAGTGTGTCTAATAGCCAGGACTTTCTGAGATTCTGACAATTGGGAATTATAATTCAACCAAACATTAGATAAAAGACAGTTGTGGTCCATCATTAAAGAATTAATTAATTTATATGAGTTTGAGAGCATTTTATCAGATGATGAAAGTATTTTGATAATCGTGTTAAGGTTTTTCAATTGTGAGTCTATGGGGACCAGAGATACAAATTTGTTTTTAATTATTGCTCTTAGTTGTGTAAGAATTGGTGAGTAATTCCAGTTTACTTTCAATAACTTACGCCAGTCAGATAAAGGCAAGTCAAGATATTTCAAAACATCTCCTACTTTTAGATTTTTAATTAAAGGATAGTTTGTTAAGTTCAAAATTTATTGTCCAATAATATATTTGGGTTTAGATGAATTGGCTGAACATGGTGCGAGATCTTTCTAGTTTACACATTTTGAGTAAGGTTTGGAAATCTCTAATCTTTTGTTTAAATACTGTAGATATATTTTTAATAAATAAACTATCCAGAGAGATAAAGGGAATAGCTTCAGGATTTAAATTATTAGAAATGACATAATTATACCATAATTTTATCCATAAAGAGTGATTTGGATAAGAAGTGTTATTGAATTTAGAGATAGTAAGAAGTTTATTGGATGAGACAATCAAATAATAGAGATAAAGATTAGGTAAACCCAAACCTCCCTTGTCCTTCGAAAATGCCAATCTAGAATAGGAAATTCTAACAGATTTAGGGAACCATATGAATTTTGCCAAAGTTTTATTTACAGACTCAAACAAATTTTTTGAAATTATCTGATCAGATGATGAGAATTGGTAAAGAAATTTAGGCAGAATATTCATTTTAATAATGGCCACCCTTGAAAGAAATGAAAGGTTTAGATGCTTCCATCTGTCCATATCAGACAATATAGAGTTCCATAATTTATTAATATTATTTTGAAAGGAAGATTTATTATTGTGTTCTAAATTGATTCCTAAATAATTTATATTATAAGTAAACTGAAAATGATCGTCTGGAAACAAAAAGATTTGTGTGCTAAATGATTTAAGGGAAAAATATGAGTTTTTGTAGAATTTAAAAGATAGTTGGAAACCAAAGAAAAATAATCAATAGAATTCATTATTTTTCTGTAATCAGATAATGGAGTTTGAAAGTAGATTACTAAATCATCCATAAAAGCAGAGAAATGAATATTAGTATTAAGAATTCTAGGGATGTTATGAAAAGTATTTTGAGTAATAAACAATAGCAAAGGTTCTAAGTAAATGTTGAAAAGAAAAGGGACAATGGACAACCCTGTCTTGTTCCTTTAGTGATCTTTATCGAGCAGAAAATTGACCATTAATGTATAGTCTAGTAAACATATTCTTGTATAAAACTTTTAAAAATTTATAAAGAATAAGGGAATATTAAAACATAACATAGTTTGAAATAGAAAGTTCCAACATACTCTGTCAAAGGCATTTGATGCATCTATAATCAAAGCATATATAGGGTTTGGATTTTTCTTAATGAGATGAAGTATAGTCTCTAAAGATAGAGTATTATGCCAAGCATGTCTCTGAGACATAAAACCTGATTGATCTGACGAGATAATTGAGGGTAAAATCCGTTTCAATCTGTTAGCCAGAATAGATGACAGAATCTTAATATCCACGTTAATTAAAGAAATGGGTCTATAATTTACTGGGTCAGATTTATCTTTATTATTTTTAGAATTAGAATGGTTTTGATGTGTTCCAATGAATATCTGAGATATCATTAACTCTTATATGATTGTAAACTTTAAATAGAAAGGGAAGAACTACCAATTTGAAAGTTTTGAAAAATTCTGGAGTAAAACCATCAGGTCCCGGAGATTTACCCAATTTAAGATTATCTATTGAATCCGAGATTTCTTGTACCGATATAGGGGTAGAAAGTAGTTTTGCTGATTATCATTAAGTTTAGGGAACTGCAAAGAGTCTAAAAAGAGTTTTGAGTGATTATCTTTAACAGAATTAGAAGAACCTGAATATAACTCAGTGTAAAGAGAGGTGAAAAGTTGAATAATCTCTTCATCAGTATTATATAATCTGTTATTATAAGATAAAGATGTAATATTTAGATTTCTGAAGTTAACTTTAATAATTCTCGCTAACAATTTAGATGGAACCTGGGCCCACTCTGAATATGAAGCAAGTAGCTTTTGTTCAGCTAAGGAGAGGTTATTTTGGTGAAGCAGAATTAAATCTTTCTGACAATCAAAAATTTGTTTTTCTAAAGTAGCATCATAGTTCAGACTAAGATGATTTTCCAACGAAGAAATTCTTGATTTTAAGAATTCCTCTTTCTTAAAGTATTGTTTTTGAAAAAGCAGCTTTACTAATAAATAAACCTCTTAATCTTGCTTTACATGCAGCCCATTGTATGTCATAAGGAATGTCTGATGATTCAAGACTATTCACCACTTCATTTAGGATTTCTGAAGCTTGTTTGCAAATATCTTCATTTGACAATAAGTTATTATTTAAGGTCCACTTATTAAACATAGTTTTATTTTTGATATTGGGTTTTATGTTCAATTTTAGTGAAATTCTTGAGTGATCCGAAAAGAATCTGGGTTCTGTAGTAAAGTCCACAATATATTTTGAAATATAATCTGAAATTAGAAAGAAGTCTAATCTGGACCACGAATGATAGCACTTAGAATAATAAGTATATATATCATTCTTGTTTATATTTTTAACAGTGCGGAGGGATCTATTAAATTATATTCTGTCATCAAATCATTTATAGCCAGAGTAGATTGAAGATTATAGGTGACAGTGGAGGAACGATCAATTACAGGGTTTATAACTGCATTCCAGTCACCACCCATTATAATATGATGATCCTTATAGGATGCAAGAATATTGTAAATTTTAAAATGAACAAATGTTGTGAATTACATGGGCCATATAGATTTAAAATTAATAAGGGTTTGTCCAAACCAGCAATAGAAGCGGTAAATAAGCACCACCTCCCTCATCATCAAATTTCTCATCAATAATATTCCCAATGAATTTTTGTTTAATGATTATAGCTACACCTCTGGAGTTAGATGAGTCACCTGAAGCTATAATCTTTTGATCCATTTTTTTTAACTCTTTATTCCAATCAATACGTGAAATATGGGTCTCTTGAATAAAACAAATGTTAGCCTGTGATTTAAAGATCATATGACATAATAGTGACTTTTTCGCTTTATCTTGAATGCCTCTAACATTCCAAGAATCTAAAATTATGTCAACAGGCATATTCTACAAGTATAATCATTATTGATGCTATAAAAGTGAACTCAAGGTGCAAATCCAACACAACATTAAAAAGAAGAAGAAAAAAAAAATAAAAGAAAAAACAGTCTTTAAGTATTCAAGCAAGTCATCAAATAACATTTGTTGAAAAAAAAAGAAAAAAGTTTTTTAAGAACCATGAAATGTATAATAATAACCTTTATCCTAACCCTAGTGCCTACCCACCAATCCCCCTGTGATAAAGGAGGAGCAGAAGAACATGAAAAAACATTGTAATTATAGATAATAATAACCTCAAGTTAGAATACAAATTACTCAAAGGAAGCCTAACATAACATAAAGTCCGAGTAATACTACTAAAAATATATACAAAATTAACTAATTTCAAGACGTCCAACATGCTTAATCCCTACTTCTAATACTAATCTAAAGCTCCTATCCTTAAATTGAAATTTATAGTGATTAAATGTATTTCCTCAAGTATTTCAAGAGAAAGAGAAACAAGTAAATAATAAATAAATCACACTCTGCTTAACTAGAACACTCTATCATAAGAAGTAATACAATTAAAACTGAAAGATATGTAAGATAACATATATAAGTATAACAAAACCAACTGGTAACATTATAATATAAGTAAATAAGCATAGCATTACTGAACTAAAGATAATAGTCATGCACTATCTACTGAACCTTCTTTAGTACTTTAGTGATAATTTCATTAATCAACATGACCATTAGTATGATAAAAGCACTAATACCTGTAGAATGAGTATTTAGTTATAGTTCAAATAAAGCAAAAACAACTACCAAGCAACCATATCTCAAAATGAAAAACAATTCAGTCTGGAGATGCATCTATTAACTAGATAATAATAGTACAGGAACTATTCAAAATGAAATATTATAAGCTGTAAGGTTTTAACACTAGTTAATATACATGAATAAAGTATAATTATATTATTAAATAGTAACTTAAACAGCATCATATATATTGGACTGAATGTACAACAATGTGCATACATATAATTTTAAATCTACTTTTGAATATTTTACTAATGACTCTGTTAGGTTATGTAGCCATACTATTCTTCTAAGCTATAGATGTAACATAGCAAAACAGCATGAAAAGACAAGGCTTTTAAAGTAAACATTTTGAACATCTAATTAAAACAGAAACAAGCAAGCTAAATGCAGTAAATCTAAGGGCTTAAATATATACAGGTAGATTCAGCTAATCATATTAAAGATAGTTATTTCAAACCTTTCAAATAAGTAAAGGCTTTCTTAAACATAAACTACTAATCATAAATATCACATCCAGCCTCTGAGAAGAGAGAGAGCAGAGAATAGAAAGAACACGAAACTTTCATATGAACAGGTATACTTTGTAACATTTGTCAAATTAAACACTTCAGTATAATATAAAATATTGTATGAAAAATATTCTGAATAGGAAAATATGTTCATTTCTTTACACATCCTTTAGAATTTTAATATATAAAACTAACCTGTTCATTTGTTTCCAGAAACATTTTCACTCTGCTTTATGAAAGTAGCAGCTTGCTTTGAAGTCATGCAGACACACTAAAAGTCACTGAATATATTATGTGACATGAATCTGTTTAAATTTAAAAAGCAACCTTCATTTATGAAGAGAAAACACTTTAAATAATAGCCAGATCTATTAAAAAGTTAGTGCTATTGAATACTTGTTGAAAACAAGCAGACTTGTGTATTTGAAACTGTCCTTCTTTCCTCACAAATGATGACATCACCATCTATCTCAGAGAGCATCAGCTGGAACTCTGAGGGGAAGATTTTCTTGCTAGAATGTTGAGATGGAATGTTTTTCCCTCCAAAAATCATTTAGCTTACACAGAAGGCTGCAACTCCAAAGCTTGTAGTAAAATTAACATATTATCTATTTACACAGCAAGCATATGTGAGAGAAAGAGAAAAAAGTAAATACAGGAATTTAAATGCTTCTATTAATCCACACAAATCTAACAAGCATATATCCTGTCACTGCACACTGTCACACCAAATCCATCATGTGTAAATTACATGACAAGTTCTTAAGGTAATATAATTATGTCACACCAGAATTACAAATCATGTAACACAAATACTGTCAGATTAAAGAAAAGAAAAGATCAAACCTTATTGTAGTTCTTTAACAGTAGAATATTAAGATACAGTGTCAGGAAGCTTTTTAAATGTTTTAAGAAAAATGTCTTTTGCATCTTTAGGATCTGAACATACAAATCTTTTGTCATTAGCTGTGAAAGACAAGGTATTAGGATATGCCATTCAAATCTAATCCCTCTTTTATCAAGTCAGCACAATAGGGGCTAGTTTTTGTCTATTTAATTTGATCTGTGCAGGAAGATCTTGGGAAAATTATAGTTTGTGAGACTTCCATATGAATTGTTTCTTTGTTTTAGCAGATTCTAGGATCTGGAAAGTGTCTTGAAAGTTTAGTAACTTAGTATAAATTAACCTTGGTGTGGAAGAATCTTGCTTTGTACGCAGTGCTCTGTGTGCTCTCTCTACAATTATAGATTTTGAAGAAGCTTCACAATTTAACAGTGTTTCAAAGATATTTTTAGTCACAGATAAGTTTTTATTGTCATAAGATTCAGGTAAACCACGAATAATGATGTTATTTCTTCGACTCCTGGCTTCCAGATCCAATATTTTAGCTTGTAAATCTGAAACAGTTTTATCTCTAGATTTAAAGTCACTTTCCAATAAGTCTGTTTTAACCTCCAAAGCTAAGATTTTATTTTCAATAATAAATAATACTATTGTTTATTTGCTTTAAAGATTTACTAAAGTCTGCAAACTGTTCTGAAAAGTTTTGTATAGCACTTTGGATTGGTTTTAATGCTATTTTTAGTTCTTCTAAAAGGAAATTTGAGCCATTTAAATCTTTATTACTTACATTAAAAGTTTCTGTAGGTTGTCTAGATGATTTCAGTCTTTTTGAACCTGAATCTTTTTCAGGAGAGAGCATTGAAGTATATTTGGCCTTTGTAGGCTGAGTCTCCATGGAGTCAGATTTTGTAGCCATGCCCAGAAATGGAATGCAGTTAACAGGATACCAGGAACCAGGAACAGACTGGAGCAGTAGGAGTCCCAGCAGCAGAGAGACCAAGAATGTTCTGAGGTAAAATAAATCCCAGGATAATAATTCCAGAAGAAAAAATAATCCAAATGCGTAGACAAAGATTTATAAAATCTTTTAGTATAAAAATTTGAGGAAAAAGGTTGATGTAAAGTTGTAAAAAAAACCCAAAAGTTAAATAGCTGTGAGGAGCTCAGAGAGTAAGGACTAGACTAGTCGGCGGCCATCTTGGAATATAAAGCCAACTTATCTTGATTGCCATACCAGTTATATCCTTGAATATCTGAGTACCTTATTTTCTTTGCCAGTGGCTATAAATATAAAGCAAATAATTAAGACAAAGAGGACACCCCTGCATGGTTCCTCTTTTCAGATACAACCTGTCAGAAAGGAATCCTCCCACTTTAATTTTTGCATTCAGTCCCTCATACATCCTCATAATTAGCCATATTATTGCTTGCTCTGTCAAATGCTTTCTCTGCATCAAGACCCACCAACATCAGCAATATTTTCTTACGCTCGTGCTTCCCTCTAGATCATTATTGTTCTAGTAAAGTTGTTAAATATTTGTCTCCCCTCCACAAAACCACATTGATTCATATCTATCAATTTTGACAAAACCTTTGCCATTCTTTTAGCTATTATAGATATAAACACTTTATAATCATGGTTGAAAATTGAAATGAACCTGTATGAAGTTGGGCCTGACGGGTCTTTAAATTCTTTTAAGTATTGCAGCCACCACAGCTTTCTTTCAGGACGTTGCTGCTTCCCCTTCTTTTAAAATACTGTTAAACAAAACCTTCCAGATCTTTATCACTTTCTTCCCTCATAGCTTCTAAACTTAAATAACAATGCCTTCTATTTCAGTAGATTGTGCAGATTGATTGTACGTCACCATTTTTATCTCATCTTCTCCTGTCTTAACAGTTAATTGTTGAGCCTCATTAACTTCTAACCTTAGCATACTTAAGTCTTCCACAAATGTTTCCATTTGTGTTCTTTCTTGATTTTAACATTTCTCTGCGTTATAGAAATTTTCAAAAAAATTCTGAAATATGTGTAATACCTGTACAGAATCTTTGTTTGTTTTTCTTGTTATAGAATCCCTGTCTTTGTCTACATTTCTTGTTAAATGTTAGCATTCCGCAGAAACAAAAGAGCCAAGCAGCTGCACCCTAAAATAGGGCATGTTATACAATGTGGAGAAAATGCATAGTTTGTCTTAGTTGTTTTAGACATGCCCTTATCTTTTTTTTAATCGATTGTGTCATTCTTCAAGTTGGCTTTCTGTTTTCATAACCCTAAGCCAGTAATAGTCATTTGGGTGTGGTATGCCATGTTTTCTTAGTCAGCAAGTAAATGCAGACATGGTCATAACTTTTGCTTTTAGAGCTAACCTTGCTGGTTTCCCTTAAAACATGCTTCTAACCACTCTTGTTTTATTCTGACATTTATCCAGTGTGTGTGAAAAAGAAAATCCGTTGAATGCATACAATTTAATTTTATGTTTATTTGTAGCTATCATTACAGCAAGTAAGCACTTACCATTGTCTGTTGCGCAGAGCTGGATCTTGGTCAAATGGGACTCTAGACAGAATAATGCAACCATGCCCTCGAGCCATAAAAATGCTCCATTACCTTGCTGTTTTTCCCAGTTACCATAAAACAAGACTCAAACTTTTACGTTACGGTGCTCTTTACTTTACTTTTACATTAATCACAGACATTTATTTTGAATTTAAAACTTTTATTTCAAACTTTTACAAAATGACAACCATTTGCAAAACAAGACAAACTTTCACATTGAAAATAGGCTTATCTTGAGCAATAGTAAATGCATCTCACATTTATTGAAAGTGCACCTGGCAAGCTAGTATAATATAAGAGACATGCTCAAATTAGTAGCTGAATAGCATATAGTGAAGCACTAATTAGCAGCTATGTGAAGGGTGCAGAGATTCAAAGACAATGTGTGATGCATTTGCTTGCAGCCTTGGGACAACCCACTGGACACAAATGTACACACACACACACACACACACACACACACACACACACACACACACACACACATACACACTGGTGGCCATCAATTACAGCCCCTTGTATGATTGTGTACATCTGAGTTGTTTGCTTGCAATAAAATTAATGAACAAATGCATAAATAATGACCTAGAAATATAACTTAGCGCACTGCTCAGAGAACCATACCGTGCAACCCATTGCTTCCCCCATACCCTCCAAGTCTCTTAGTTCAAGAATCAGAGATAAAGACCCCAAATCAGGAACAGGTTTTAAATATTACACTTCCAGAGTTGCTGTTATAACATGTTTTGCATTAGCAAGCATTTTATGAAAAGCTGTGATGTCTAAAACTCACGATGTTATGTTGTTCCATCTCGCCTTCGTTTTTGCTAGTTGGGTTCGGAGCCGATCCTTGGCTCCAACTCGGCCGATATACAATAGCTCGAGAGCTTTTACTAGCTCGAGGCTACCCCTTATCCCAACATGCCTAGCGGCAACTACCCAGATCTCATATGCCGCTTGCAGCGTCGAGATTGCTCCATACTGGCTCAGGCTAAGTACTTTAAATTTTTTCTAGTTATTGCTGATTTTTGGTAACATTTCCTAGTTATATTGACTTGTTAGAGTGTGCATCTTTCCTCGTTAGTCTAACGGCCCCTTTCTCTGCTCTTTGTGGTGTTTTTGGCCGTCGTTTTTTTGTTTCAGGCCTGCTTTCCCCTTAGAACCTGTTTAAGTTAGAGGGTTCTTCCCTTTCCTCAACCCTTCTTTGGGATTGCTGTTTTAGTTAGGGGCTCTCCCATCGGGGAAGTTGCCGTTTAAGTTAGAGGCTCTCCCCATTCCTCCTTCTTCCCTTAAAAAAAAAAAAGGGCAAATAATTTAAGGTTTTTGCTTTGTGGTTATCAGCTTGTTTGCTCTACTTGTTGTAGGCTGTGAGTGCTAGGTTTCTGTTTTTTTTCTCTGTGGAAACTTTTTCCTGATTGGTAATCGTTATGTCTAAAGAGTCTAAACCCTCCGGGTTTAAAAAATGCAACTCGTGTTGCCAAACAATTTCCCTTACGGACGGGCACATGAGTTGCATTTATTGTTTAGGGGCTGTTCACCTGCAGGACTCTTACTCGATCTGTCATGCTTTCAGTTCGAGTCCTGCAGGAAAGAAAAAATAAGCTTATCTTATGTGGCCTCCTGAAGAACCCTCAAGATGCCTCATGTCAGGGTCCTCAGCCAGCCAAAGTGTCCGAGAAACACTCGGTTCCAAGCACGGAACAGACAAAAATTACTGAGAAGCCTTTGGCTCTGTTGTCCCCCAGCATTGGCTCCGGCAAAGCTAAGTCTCTGGCGACTCCATCTGTGTCCTTGGAGCCAGTCTGGATCTGTACCGCTCCGCACCACAATTTCCTCTGCTGCAACCTGAAGGAGGCAGTCACCAGTCCTCTTCACACTCCTCTCGGTCCTTCAGACTTTTGGATAACGACGTGGGGAGCATGGTCAACAGGCTTCTCAAGTCACAGGCACTTGCTAAATTACTCTCGAGCCCAGCCCATAAAGATTTGTCTCCTTCGGCCCTCCCAGCTTCTCCATCGATTCCTCCTCCAACTCTCTTGAGCTTGGAGCCGGAGTGCATGGAGGTCATGGTGGTGAAACCGTCAGATCCTGTTTGGTCTACTTTATCGGTTCTGATGACCGCTCTGATCTCCTTGATGTCTCAGTCCGTCGAGGGGTCTGGGTGCTGAAGCTCTCTCACCGGCTCAGAGGGGGGAAGTGGCATCGGACCCTTGTCCGACCTCGCTCTCCCTCTCGGTGCTTCGGTGCAGGTGAGCTCAGATCCTACATCGGCCTTGGAGCCTTCGCTCCCAGTTCAAAGGAGATCTCCGGGCTCTTTGGAGCCGGTGGCTCCGTTGACTCAGGACCATGGCACCTTCGAGGTGATGAGGAGCATGCTGTCTCCTGAGACTGCTCCACCCTTGGCTCCATTGGCTCTTTCTCCGTTGGTGCCTGTGCCTGCCTTTGTCCTTCCTCCTGCCAAGTGTAGGGAACCTGTGCCCCAGGACACCCCACTGGGTGACCCCACTTCTTCCAAAACCTCCCCTGAACATTTGGAGGAGGTCCCTCGGTAGAAAAAGTGTAAGAGGAAGCATCTAGACTCCCCTGTGTCTATCACTTCAGATACAGACTTGGATGAGTCTGAACGGTCCCCCTCTGAGGATGTCTCCTTTTCAGAAATCTTGGAAATCCTTAGAGGTGTGGCTGGAAGCCCCTAGCCCCTTCTGAGAACAAGTCCATATACCTGGATGCATTTGATTCCCGACCCTCCACCTCTTGGGTGTCTCTGCCTTTCGACCCACTTTTGTCTGTAGTGAGTCGAAAGGCATGAAGCGCTCCAGAGACTATGGAACCTGTTCCGAGGGGACCTAACAAATTTATTACAGCTCCAGAAGATAAGTCTTTCCTCACCAAGGGAGTCCCTGTTGATGTCATGGTGCTGGCAGCAGCCACCAAGAAGGAACTTGAGGAAACTTCTTCATATGTCCATCCGCCGAACGAAGAGTCTTGTACTATGGACAGGAATGGGACGCGTATGTTTTCTTCAGCGACCTTTACTCTCAGATCACTGAATTACTTGTCACATTTCACATGACTTCAGTGAGATCTCCTGTAGGAGCTAGGAGATACCCTGCAAGATCCTACAGCTGAGGGAGTTGTGAACAGGGCAGCTTCCCAGCTTGCGACCTTGACCTCCATGGTGAACTCCTCCATGAGGCTCATTTCTTATGCGGCAGATGGAGCGAGTAGGGCAGCAGGTACTGGAGTAGCTTTACGCAGACACTCCTGGATGCACCTTTGTTAATTTGCGGAACCCTTTAAGTCTTCATTTACCAGCACCCCCTTTGATGGCTCATCCTTGTTTGGGCCTCAGGTAAAAGAGACTCTAGGCTCTATCCTAAGGGTCAGAAGAGTGGAAAAATGTGGTTCCGAAAATCCCAGGGATCTTCGCCTGACACAAGTGGTGACTTTTCCCCTAGGGGCAGAGGGGGAAACAACAAGGGAAGATGCCACCCTCGCGGCAGAGGGGGTCCGCAACAGCAGGGTGACAGAGATACGTTCTATGCTAGGCCCTTCCAGCACTCCTGAAGGGAGGTCTGGCTGTCCACCTCTGGAGGCCGTTGGGGGTAGACTATCACTTTACCCAGCAGCCTGGCAATCTATCACGAGAGAAACATGGGTACTGTCGATAATATCCAGGGGTTACAAAATTCCCTTTTCTCAGCCCCCCTCAAAAGACAAACGTTCTGTCCCAGATGTTCCACCCAATCTTTAGAATCATGCAATCGTAGAGCTTCAAAGATTGCTAGAAAAAAGAGCCATCCAGGAAGTCCCTGCAGATCAAATTGGATCTGGAACTTACTCAAGGTTCTTTTTAGTTCCAAAAAAGACAGGGGACTGAAGACCAATCTTGGATCTCAGCAAGCTAAACCAATCGGTAAAAATGACAAAGTTCCGGATGGTGACACTGCCGTCCATTTTTCCTTTTTTGGGTCAGGACAATTGGATGTGCTCCATAGATCTCCAGGATGCACACTACCATATAAAAATGGACAGGCAATCCAGGAGATTCCTATGCTTCTGGCTGGGAGCCAGTCATTATCATTTCAAGGCCCTGCCCTTTGGTCTCACCACAGCCCCCATGGTGTTTGCCAAGTGTATTTCACGGCTCACCTGAGGAGTCTAGGATTCCAGGTGTTTCTATATCTAGACCACTGGCTCCTCACTGCTACCACCGAACATCAACTAATGAAGGCACGGGACTGCACAATCCAAACTTGTTCCCAGTTAGGCATCACAATAAACTATGAAAAATCTGCCTTGTTGCCTTGTCAGCCTATTAACTTTATAGGGGCAGACTTAGATAGAAGGCGCATGATAGCAAAACTGCCTCTAGACAGGGTGTCAACCATTCGTCAACAAGTTTCCTTTCTCATAAACAAGACGAGAGTTCAGGCAAGACAAGTTTTGCAAGTACTGGACTCAATGGCTGCAGCCATTACACTAGTTCCGCTTAGCACGCTTCCACATGTGGATTCTACAGTGGCTTCTTTTCGTGCAGTGGTCTTTCCAGGAATTGCCAATGTCACACATGATCTTGATCACAGAATCTTGCAGAAAGGACCTACTCTGGTGGCTGGTCTCCCCCCAGGTTACTCTGGGCAGACCCTTTCTAGACCCACATCCGATAGTCACAGTGACAACAGATGCTTCCCAGATAGGGTGGGGGGGCATTATCTGGGACGGACTGTCCAAGGAACATGGCACCCTCACGAGTACCATTTGCACATCAGTGTACTAGAGATGAGAGAGGTGCTTCTGGTGTTGCAAGCACTTCAAGACTCTCTACCAACAAGGACCATTGCAATCCAGACAGACAATATGTCAGTGGTACGGTACATCAACAAGCAGGGCGGAACCAGATGTTACCCCTTGTGTCGGGAGGCACTTTGAGTATGGCAATGGGTGATGTCTTCCCAATGTTTGCTGATTGCAATGCACATTCCTGGAAAATCCAACGTGATAGCAGACAGGCTCAGCAGGGCTATCCTCATGCCTCACGTGTGGTCCCTGAAGCAAGAAGTTACAGACTTGATTTTCAGCAAATGGAACCACCCATGCTGCGATCTTTTTGCCACTCCCCTAAACAACAAATCCAGCAGCTACTTTTCCCTAGTTCCCCCTCTGGGACAGTCACCCAGGGATGCACTTGTTCACGATTGGCCTCCGGGACTTCTGTATGCTTTTCCACCCTTCCCTCTCATTCCAGAGGTACTTCAGAAAGCAAAATCGTTGGGTTGCAAACTAATCCTCATTGTTCCTTACTGGCCTCGTCAGATGTGGTTTCCGTTTCTTCGCCATCGCCTCCAACTGGAGCCTTGGATACTGGACCCAGTTCCGGACCTCCTGACGCATCAGTCAGGCGGGCTTCACCCATCCCTAAAAACTCTCAAGCTGACTGCTTGGTTACTCCACTTTCGGTCTTAGCCAGGCTCCCAAACATTTCCCCTGCTGTGCAGCACATCCTAGTGTCCTCCCACAAGCCCACCACTAGGAGGGTTTACACTAGCAAATGGAAGCGGTTCTCTTACTGGGCCAAAAGTAATAACATTGTTCCTTTTACGGCTCCTGTTCACAAGATTCTTAACTTTCTAGCCGAAACCTTAGAAAAAGGGGCAGCTGCAGCTATTATCAGGGTCCAACTGGCTGCCATCTCCAATTTTCATGTAGGAGACTTGGGCTCTAACATTATGTCTCATATTATCTGTATTGTCTACTCAATTTTTTTTACATTGTCTAAACATGTCTAAGAACCTATTGTAACCTAAAATGTCTGGAGCTTTTCTCCCCAGGACTCCATTGAAAATGGGTTCATCTTGACCCAATGGACTATCCTGGTAAACCAACTGCAAATAAATAAATAAAAAGTTGTGCAGAGCATTCGTATGAGGTACAACACTTTTACGGCCCCCGGTAAGAGAACCTCCCGTCCCCTGGGACCTAAACTTGGTTTCAGCTTCAGTGGTTCTGCCTCCTTTTGAATTAGCAGCATCTTGCCCCTTGAAGTTTCTGTCATGGAAAACCCTCTTCCTGGTTGCTATAACCTCAGCTAGATGGGTTTCTGAACTACATGCTTTGTCTATTTGCCAGCCGTATCTCATTTTTCACAAAGATAGTCTCTCTCTAAGGACCAATCCTTCCTTCCTGCCAAAGGTTTGTTCTGAGTATAACTTAAATCAGTCCATTGAGCTTCCTGTGTTCTTCCTAAATTATGGCAACAAGGCAGAGTATAGATTACACCAATTGGATGTTCATAGACAATTACGTTTTTATTTACACAGAATCAAAGATCTCAGAAAATCAGACCAATTGTTCATATCCTTTGCTGACAATAAGCAAGGCTATCCAGTTTCTAAAGTGACTTTATCAAAATGGCTGTCAGACACAGTTACTTATTCATATGGTTTGCTTAAAAAGACGCTTCCAGGAAGACCCAGAGGACATTCAACCAGGGTCTTAGCCACCTCTGTTGCCTTCCAAGCTAAATTGCCCTTAGATTCAATCTGTGCAGCAGCGCCATGGGCAAATCCTCATACCTTTATCTCAAATTACAAAGTGGATGTGGTCTCTCGGAATAGGGCATCCTGTGGTTCCACGGTCCTGAAGAGTTTGTTCCAGTGAACCACCCGAGAACCATGTGCTGGGGATGCGGTCCTAACCAGCAAGAATGAAGGCTAGATGGGACAACATAACATAAAAAAGTTATGTACCTACCATATAACGTTCCATGTTTGTTGTCTTTCATCTCGCCTTCCTTCTTGGCCCCCCCCCTCCTTCCCCCTTCCTGGAGGTTTGAGAGGAGTTCTTTATTGGTTACACTGGCTGAGTTTCCTGCTCACATACCAGTTTGGTTAACCATACTTTGTCCTTTTTTCCTTCCTTCCTACCTTGGTGTAAGAGCTTAGTAAAAAAATATTTTTTTCTTACTACATATATCTAGTGTGGGCTATTACAAACGGGATCTGGGTAGTTGCTGCTAGGCATGTTGGGATAAGGGGTAGCCTTGCGCCAGTAAAAGCTCTCAAGCTATTGTATATCGGCCAAGTCGGAGCCGAGGATCGGCTCTGAACCCAACCAGCCAAGAAGGAAGGCGAGATGAAGGACAACAAACATGGAATGTTATGGTAGGTACATAACTTATTTTTTTTCATTATTTAGAGACAGTAATCCACAGCAGTTTCCCAACCCCACCCCCACACACATACAAATTTTATGAGAAACAGTCCACAAATGTATGGCAAATAGGAGACAGATGAGAACTATGCCCTTTGCAGATACATGCACATACACAGGACCATTGATTACAGCCACTTATATGGCTGTGCACACATCCAGTATCTGCTTAAGGTTAGATTAATTAATGAATGAATAAATACATAAATAATAGTCAAGAAATGTATTCTAGCTCACTGCTGTCAGAACGACAAAGTGCAAAAATAAATAGCTCAGCTTGCTGCTGTAATTATCATATAGTGTAACCTATAGCAACCCCCTCTCTCAACCTCTGAGCTCAAGAGTCAGAGACAGTGATCCAAAATAAGAGGATGATTTTAAATCTTTTTCTTATAGTGCTAGAATAATAAGCTCTGCATTAGCAAGTATTTTCTGAAGGATACAAAATCTGAAACTTACATACCTGCTATTATTTAGTGACTGCACTATGCAACAGTTTGGCCAAAAGTCAGATTTTTATGAGGAACAGATCAAAATACTTACCAGTTTCTTTGATCAAGAATTTTGGACAAAGCCAAAAATAATGGAAGGGCAAAGACAATATATAAATTTTTTTTATTGATTTGCTAACCAGGTAAACTCGCTGTGCAAAATGTCCCTTTTGAAGGGTAACCCAGAAGTTCTGTCTGATTAAATGCATCATGTAATAAGCAAATGGGGGTGGAAGGAATCAAACCTGCACTTTTAACTAGAGAAAGTCCTTTGTTAGCAGCTGAAAGCCTTAATCCTCAGTGACAAGTGCTAGGCAACTGTAATCTACTTAGAAAGTTAACAGAACAACAGATATTGTATTGGGTCTGTATTAATTCATTGAAAACTAATTCCAGCGAATGGCTGTTCATCGAACACAAACCAGTGAACTGAGGTTCATCGAACGTTCACTTCAGCGAATGTTTTTCTAAGGCAAGGGAATTACTTCTCCCCCACACCTACCATAACACAAACTACATTATTTCAAACTCATCAAGGTAGGGGCTGCACCCCCACTTATATATACCAACTCTGAGATCGCACTACAGTGGACAAAAAGGGCAAACTTCCTAATGCTGGCCAACTGACAGCCTTCCCTTAGGAAAACATTTGCAGAAGTGAACATTCGATGAATGGGCTTTTAGCTGGTTTGTAAGTACTAAAAAGAATGGCTTAAGGGTGCAGAGCAGTGCAGAAACTGAAGACAATAAAAATAACTGCTACACCAGAACTTGCACACCAAGAGTTTATTAAAGAAAACAAAAAAAAAAAAACTGGCATTATTGGCTAATTGTAATCTCCAGAGATTTACAAAATGTAGAATTTAATGACAGGGTAAAATAATAAATGTTTTGCAAAATTGGGGACAGTTGAAATGCAGACCTGTTGTCACATACAATGTACAGAGATGCAAATATGCATACAGTTGCACATGCGCACAGAAATACATTACACAGTTACTTTCTATACCCACACAGTCATGGCAATGGACTCTTAAACACTATGCAGTACCTTTAAAAAAAAGAAAAACTGCTGTATTGCAGTGTCGAAGAAGAGGTATTTGAAGCACTGTAATCAAAAAAAGTAGAGCATTTCTATCCCTCTTTACATATCTAGCTGAGGATCTTCAATTAAAAAGAAAAAATAATGGAATATTCACGTGTGTGTGATCAGAGGTCTGCACTGCTTCTTCTTCTCTTTGCCCATATGTGAAAGAGTACAAAGAAACTTAATGCAGTACAAGTTTACGCAGGTAACAGCAGGTTAACCCAACACATGACAGGCAACAGGAAATTGATAGTAAATTTTATGTTGTTCTACTGGACTGGTGAGAGCATTGCTTTTGTTAACTGATACATAGCCATGGAACTTGGAGACCTTGATTATGCTTTATTATGCAACGACCCTCCATTAATATTCCAAAACGTGCACGCTGATTGGTCAGCGTGCCCATTGTAAATCAGACTTATACTAATGGAAATAGGTCTGGTCGCCCAGACTTTTTCCATTAGTTTAAGTCTTTTTTTTTTTTGTGTGTTGGACAGCAATGGAGCACGGAAGAGCTCCGTTGCTGTTATCTCACTATGTTAAACGAGTTTAACATACTGAGATAGCTTAAAAAAAAGCAACGGAGATCTTCCTTTTTCCGTTGCTTTTTTTAAAGCTGTCTCGCTATGTTAAACTCGTTTAACATAGTGAGACAGCTTTAAAAAAAGCAACGGTGATCTTCCTTTCTTCGTTGCTTCCACACACAGCTCGGCACTCTCCAAAATACTAGAGAGATGCATACACTGTCAGGTCTCAGACTACCTCCTTACTAACAACCTCCTTTCCAGTACTCAGCATGGTTTCTGACCAAACCATAGCACCACCACTGCCTTACTCTCCTTTACTAACACTATCCTTCAGCATAAAAAGAATGGCTATCTCTCCTCTGCTACTTTCCTAGACCTATCTAAAGCATTTGACATGGTCCCACACAAACAACTTATCTCTGTCCTCAATAACCTATCCTTCGAACAATCGGTCACCAACTGGTTTCAGAGTTACCTGTCTGACCGCCAACAATCCGTTGTATGGCAGAATGACATATCTCCCCAACTACCTGTCTCCATAGGGGTTCCCCAAGGATCTATCCTTGGACCCCTACTCTTCTCTGTTTACACCAATAATCTAGCCTCTGCCACCAAACATGGCACACTCATACAATACGCAGATGACTCGACCATCATCTGCTCAGCCCAGTCCCTACCAAAACTGCAAAAAGTCACACAGGAAGCCTTTTCCTCTGTTGAAACATGGTTATCCGATGCCCGATTAATACTCAACCCAAACAAAACTAAACTACTCATCTTCCAACCCACCAAACATACTCAAAACAACTCTCACTTTAACATCACGGCAAAAGACAACACCACTATATACCCAACTGAACACACCAAATTGCTAGGAGTGGAAATAGACAATAAACTAAAATTTGACAGTCACATATCCATGATTATAAAAAAAGTCCACAAAAAACTAGGAGCGTTATACAGAAATAAGCAATTTCTCACCAAAGCAGCAAAGATTTCAATAGCAAATTCCCACTTTATCTCCGCCCTACTTTATGCCTCCCCAATATGTACCAACCTAAGGCAATGTGATCTAAACAAGCTAGAGACCTGCTACAACAAAATCGCCAAATTCGCCACAGGGGCATCCTACCGTAGTCACCACTGTCTCTCACTTGCTGAACTGGGCTGGCTTGAACTCCCTCACCTCCTTCAGTGGTATCAACTCTCACTCGCCCACAAACTAGTAAACCATCCACTAAATGTCCCATCCCTCCAGAATCTACTCCAACCCTATCGCACCACCAGACCACTAAGATCCAGCAGCAAAAATCACTTGCAGATCACTAAAGCCAATAACTCTGCTGGTGAAGCACTATCCTCTTGCGCCATAGCCAAATTATGGAACTCACTCCCACCCACAATTACCTCCATACCGTCATGCACCCACTTCAAAACTTTACTAAAAGCGCAACTAAAAACATGCTGGCTATGCCCTTGCAACTCCCACTCTAATATCATCCACCCCATCCAACCACTACCTTTCTTTCGACTCCACTAACTACCTTGATTATAGCAAGCTCAGATGCTCATAAGCCAGTACTTATTATACAGCACGAACTTCTTCTTCTTGTAACATTTGTTAATGTCTGGTATGCACTTCACAGATAAAGATTCTAGTTGTCTACTGATGTACTATGTTCTTCATCTGTAAATATGTTGTAAGTAATTGCTATGTAAGTTGTTAATCACTATGTAATCCAATGTAAATACTGTTTATTTTAACTGTGGAGCTTTTCTCCCCGGGCCTCCACTGAAAATGGACCTACGTCCAGTCGGACACTCCCGGTCAACAAATTTAAATAAATAAGTAAATAAAAATGTACTGCGTAACCATACGCATGCGCACTATATCAGAACTGCTGCAGAATACTGGACAGCTGTGGATGGGCAGCAAGGAGGCATTATGCAATGCCATTATTTAAAAAAAGTAAGTATATTTTTTCTTAAATAATGTCATTGTATAATAGCAATAACCCACATCTGGGTGTGGGTAATGCTGGATTTACCCATGATTGTCTTTGTTTGGCCACTCGGGCTTCTCCCCTCGTGACCAGACCACACAAACTGTGGGTAAATCCAACATTGCCCACACCCAGGTGTGGGTTATTGCTTAAGTAACCTACACATCAGCAAGAAAAACATAATGTTGGCATGAGAGACTGGTAGCATTGATGGGAACTTCCCCCGTAGCACTGGGCTGTAGGCAGCTGGTTAGGTAGCTTAGGGCTAGATCTGGCTATACTCTTGCTGAGTACCATATTTTTTATTAATGACTCACCCTCCGTAATGCTAGTAGTAGGTGAAAACAAACAAACAAACCTATCTTTTTTATTCGGTGGGGCTTGTATCTCATTTTTTCTAGCTACTCATAGTGCCCTTTTTATTGAAAACAAGGGCACTAATACTGCAGTTAATAGTCACAAGCATTTTTACATTTTTATTAAATTGTCATAAAGAGGAGGCACATAGACTCCCAATTACTGTCTTTGCCTTATCTGTCTGAGGTCTGTAGAAAGACATGTGCATGACTTCTTTTACTAAGGCATTGCATGGAAACATGTACATTTCACCTGAAAGTGTAAAAGTGTTTTAACATACTGGCTGCTACTTACACAATAACTCACATATGTGCTCTTGTACCAGCAAGCATGACTCCATTACCTGAAGGCACAACACTGTTTTTTAATTGTCTTATGACACGTGGCAAATGTAGCTACTTTCTATAAAACTAAGGAGTAGGTATCTAATAAATATGAAATGAGAACAAGCATCCCATAGCAGATGTGCTTAGTATCCAGCTAGAGAGATCCCCAGAAAAACTGAGAACCATCTGTAGCAAAATAACAGCAAACTTATCTTTGTTTTGGCATTATCTGAGATATAAAAAAATTCCACGTCACACAGGTCTTTAACAACACACTCAGACCAAAAGGAGAATCGTATTGCTACAGATTTCATTTTGCACAATCACTGTAATGAAGAGCTTCTGTCGACTTCCTTCTCAGAAACATATTACTGGTTGTAATTTCATGATCCAGAGGCAGAAATAAGCAACTACAAAAAAGGCACGGTCTTACAAAATATGGCTAAGTGTTTAGGACACTGATTCCCTTTTCTCTTTTTCCTGTTTAGTGTTTTCATTCTGTGTAAATCAAGCTCTTCTGGATCAAGTTGTCCCGACATCAGGACCCTTACTCCTTTTTGTTACAAATCACAATTCTTTCTTCTTTTCTGATTTAACATTGTGTCTTCTCTTTATGTGTTGTAGTGTCCTTTACTCCCTTCCTATTATTTTCTTGCCCCTTTTTCCATGGTATTGAAACAAAACTAGTTGGAGAGGATAAAACAGTGTGTGTCTGTGATGACAGCTTTCCTGGGAGACATGTGGCTGTTTGGTGTTGCTGTCCCAGGTTTTGTCTCTTCACTACTTCAGAAGCTTTTTAAAGACTGACAAAAATGCGGACTTGCTGAGGCATAAAGAATAGTGAAGATGCATAAAAGATATCTAAAAGTACCTTTCAAATCTATAACCTTTTCAGTAGGCCTTATGTATTTTCCATGTGGGTTGTCGTATGTTTGCCTCCCAAGAAAGTTGCTTTTGAATATGTTGGCTACTGCATAGCAGTGGTGTTTGCCAGCCTTTTTTTTTTTTTTTTTTTTTTACATTATTTCATCCTGTAGTAATAAAGAGATCTTTTGTGACTATCTGTTTTTAATAATTACAAGTTAAAAAAACTTTTTAAAGTGAAGTAACTGCCTAATGGTTATCCATGAAAAAGATCAGTGATGTTAGCGTATTTGTGAACTACTGTGCTGTTTAATAAGCTCAACAAGACATCCCTTTGTCTCACCCAGTCCTCAGAAAATATTTATGAATAGTCATCCTGTTGCTGTTCTGTAGTTTGAATAAAAAGATCTTTGTCTGTTTTTAATTTTTGTAGGTTGGGTATTGAAAACAAAGACCTACTTCAGTAGAAGCTCACCTGTATTTCTTCTAGGAAAATGCTACCATTTGAAGGCTGAAGGTAAGTGTAAATTTTAGTGCTGTCATGGGAATTCAAAATATCAGTCTTACTTGCATAAATGATTTAAAATATCAAGTAGTTATGTCTTGTTTGGTCTGTGATATGCAACTGTTCTGTTAATTTTTCTTGTCATAGGTTATTTCACTACTTGCAGCTGCTAAACACTGCAGGAATATGCCAATGCCTTAGTATAGGATGTGTATTGCAGTGCATCTGTTAGATTATTAAGAACTCTACATGGGAGAACATCTTAGAAAGGAAATTGATGTGATAAGGCATGTGGAATAGCTGAAGGGAGCATGACAGAACATATTGTGTTTTTATGATCGATTCCCACTTTTCTTAACAATAAGGCTATTTAGATAGCTGTTGGTGTAGTTTTTTTTATTTTCTTTACAGCAGAACAAAGTTTCTGACATTATTTGTATGATCTGTTTTGTAAATCAGCAAAACTCAGCTGAGCAATTTGTTGTAACTCCTGTACAAGGCATAATGTTGGTATACGCTAGTTCATTTTTTTTTCCCACTGCAGTTCAAGTTGTTTGTTTTAAAGGTGATTTTGTTGAGCTCCAAAAACTAGCAGTTCAGTAGACTTGTATGTCATATTGTGAAGGAAGGAATTAAAAAAAAAAAAAGAAAGAAAGAAAAAGTGTTCTCCCCATCAGTGTTGATCATCACATCTTCTGGGAATTCTCTTCACATTCTTGGGTTCTACCCATTGTAACATCCTCATTAAGGGGTTGAGAGATGTTCCTTTCCAGTGAGAAATTAACCTTATTTTGTTACTAGAGTAGTGATAGACAAGAGTCAAACCTTGGGATTGTCTGGATCTGCATTAATCCCAACACTAGACTTACATGTTGAATATGTCACAAAAACACTTACCACTTTGGCAACTAAATACAAAATTTTTGTTCATAGGCTAGTACTAGGCTAACTGTCCTTGTGGGCCATTTTAAGCCTAGACAGTTATCCCATTTGGTGTTTAAAATTAACTAGTTCCATTGGAGTTTAGATTCATGCATTGGGATAAAGCATTTAGGAGCTGCCTGTGTCCATTAATTGAACAGGGGAAATCCTGGGTAGATTTCCTATTTCCCCATCCATTTATCCAAGTTACGCTTGAATGTGGTCGGAGATGAGCTTTGTTTTATGTTAATGGGCCTCATTTTTGCACTGGGTATTCCAGAGACATTTTTACTTCCACCAGTTCTCTGATCAGTGCCAGTTCCATCCTTAACATTGGCAATGATATGCTTTTCTGCATCAGTAACTTTGACTCAAAGCCTTTTGGTGCTGAAGTTTCATAGGACCCTTGCCATCAATGTTGATGGATCTGATATAATACTGACGGTGATTTCCTTGGGACCATTGTCATTGTTGAAAACACTTGTGTTTTCCTTAGTACTGAAGCCATACTCAACACTTATGTAGGCCTTGATGCCAAGAGCTGGCATGGCTCCCACAATGTTGAGTACTTTCGTACTGACTTCAAGAAGCCTTCTGGATTCTTCAGTGCTGCCTGTCTTGGTACTTATAAGACAGTATTAGGATGTGATTGAGAGGCAATCCAGAAGTAAGACAAATATCTTTGAGGATTCAGTGCCATCTTTATCTTCATTCACCATTGTATATACTGACCTAGAAGGGGAAGCTTCCCCAGTACTCCTCATAACCACAAGTTTAAGGAAATCATTGAGCTGGTCAGACATTGGGGTTCATGGCTAACTGAACCAGTCTCCCTAGATGAGGAGGAGATCTTGCAATTTTTTTCTTCTACCTCATTAACCTCCTGGGTAGTGGCCCTTCCTGATTTACAGTTTCACTGAATGTGTAGGTGTCTTGGCAAGAGATAGATGTGGTGGCATCTATCCCTAGGAGTCCAGACAGGATCTTTCACCCCCCCCCCAAGGTTCAGGGATGCTGGAGTAAGACCCATTTAGCAGATTCAGTTGTAGTGGCTGCCATCCTCGGGAAAGAATCCTTTATGGAGTCCCACAGATGTTCTTCATGTTTCACTGTTGCAGTCATTACATTTGGGTAATCTGCTTGCAGGTTGCCCTCAGTTGGCCTGATTAACAAAGTCTTGGGTCCTGCGTCGGTTGCTGTCCCTTTTTCCATGATGTCAGGTTGTCAGGGGTATAAAACATGTAGCCGACAACATTACATCAGTCTTTCTTGCCGTGCGGTGTCCGAAGCAGAAGCAGATCGCAAGTGCCGGTCGGACGACTCCTGAAATTTTCATTTTCGAGTTTCAGAAACAAAGTCTTTAACTTAAAGCTAAGTACCTCATTGGGGAAACTTTTTCTTGTTCCTTACCGATGTCAGTAAAAGTTAATAATTGCATTATTTGTGGAAAGCAAATACCTCATAAAGATTTTCATTCGTACTGTATTACTTGCCTAGACCCTGACCATGATGTACCTTGCTGTCGGTTTTATGCTTTATTTAATCAGCGCACTATCCGTCTTAGGTATATTTTTGCCTCTAAATATTTTGGTTCTCAGTTTAATTATCCAGAAATGTTGTCTGTTAGCCATCCGACTACCGGGATTCTGAAAAAACGCAAAGATAAAGACAGAGACAGGCCGCCGAGGTCTAAAACTGCCGACGGCACTTCTCCTAAGCCAGTCGCCAGTTCGCCGGTACTCAGTGAGGTGCTTTCACAGCTCCTGATACCTGCTACTTCTGATTCACAGGCCTCTACTGAGACCCATTTGGAGTACGGTATGACGGGAAATACTTCAACTATGGAACCTGTGGATGTCTCTGCCTTGGATGGGTCCAGAGCTGCTGTGCAGGCACTGGCTTCTGAGGGTGTATTCCGGCCTATGGACTTGCATATTAAATCAATGCCTCCTTCATTATTAAGGCCTAAATCTCGATCCATGTCTAAAAAACAGATGCTCAGGCCACATGCTCAGGTCCCTATGCCTAAAAAACAAATGATAAAAATGGCTGAAGATCTAATAACTCTAATCAGGGGTAGTCAACCCCCCCCCCCCCCAAGAGGCCTAGGGCTGAGCTTGATTATGAATCTTCTGATCAGGATTCTGTGTCTTCTGACTCTTCTGATGATCTGGATTTGTCCTTACCTACTTATGAGGATTCTGATGCAGAGGATTTTATTCCCTCTGCTTCCCCTCCTGAGGATTTCTCTTTTGGGGAAACCTTACATACTTTAAGGGAGCATTTTCACTGGGAAAGCCAGGAATCTTCTGATTCAAAAAAGAGTCTTAGGAATTTCCTTCTTCTACCTCAGCATAGGCCTTTGGCTATTCCTCCTGTACATTGTTGATGATGTTTTCTCAGAATCCAGTTTGGCCCCTGATTCCCTGCCTCCTGCTCCTAGTAAACCAGACAGATACTACAGGGTTCCTGAGTCCCCCAAGTTCCTTTTCAAAAATCCTATTGCAGATCCAGAGACTATTTCTCAGAGGCCCAAGGGCATTAAGGCTTCTACTGCTAATAATCCTACCCCTTCAGATAGAGACTCCAGGGCGATGGATAGATGAGGTAAAAAGGTTTATACTTCAGCAACCTTGGCAATCAGAGCTTTAAACTGCCAATTTCATATGTTAAAATATCAGCAACATGTCATTGGACTGCTTAAACAGAAAATGATGATGATTACTGACTGTGTGGAAAATAAAGATTTACAGGACTTAATGCATTCTGCTGAACAAGTTGAAAACATACTTTGCAATGTGGTTTTGATTCTTTAGACGCCTCTTGCAGGGTTGCTGTTACTGGGACTGTGCTTAGAAGGTATGCTTGGCTTAAGGAGCAATCTTTGCCTGATCATGTTAAAGCTAAATTGTTGGATGCTCCTTTAAATCAGGACCGCCTGTTTGGCAACAAGGCTGAAGAAGTTCTTAAAAAGATGGAAAATAAAGCTAAATCTATGCAAACTGTTAAAGATTTTTTAAAAGTGCAACCTCTTAGATTTAGTAGGCACTGGCCTACTAAGAATTGGTCCTTTCCAGCCCCTTCCAGGTCTTCTCAAGCCAAACCCAGACACAGCAAAAACCCCAGGTTTCAGTCCCAGGGGACTCTCAGAACTAAGCAGTGGGGTGCCTCAACTTCCAAATCTGGGATTAACAAGACACCCCCTATGGTAAACTGTCTCAATGACTTCCTTTTAAAATTTCCAAGCACTTATCTTCTGACCGCCCCTTTGGGGGGGGGGGGGTTGCTCTTCATGCAAAGAACTGGGAACTCATAACCCAGGACAAATGGGTTTTAAATATAGTGTTCCAGGGATACAGATTTCATTTCCGCACGTTGCCAACACCAAGTGGATGGCCAGACCTGCCACCAAATCAGTGGGCAGAGGCTCAAAAACAAGTACTTTCTCTCTTAAGCGTGGGGGCTTTTCAGCTGGTACCAGAAGAGGAAAAGGGACAAGGTTTCTACTCCAGACTTTTCCTGGTACCCAGAAAAGACAAATCATGGCGTCCAATCCTGGATCTGTTTACTCTAAACACCTTTCTGGAGATTCCAAAATTCAAGATGCTGACTCTTCACCAATTACTTCCTATGCTAGGCAAAGATGCCTGATTGGCAGCACTAGATTTAAAAGAAGCATACCTGCACATCCCAGTCAGGGAATCTTGCAGAAGATACCTATGCTTTAAAGCAGGCTACACACATTATCAGTTCTCTGCACTGCCCTTTGGCTTGTCTACTGCGCCCAGGGTATTCACAAAGTGCCTGGCTCCAGTTATTGCATTTTGCAGGCAAAGAAGTGTTCAAATATACCCATACCTGGACGATTGTCTAATTCAGGCAGAAAGCCAGGGCATACTTTTGAATCATGTGGCATTTGTAAAAAGGTTCTAACTTGTCTGGGGTACACCATAAACGAAAAGAAATCACAACTGGTACCCTGTCAACAAATTACATTCCTGGGAGCAAGCTTGAATACAACTTCCCAGATGGCTTACCTCACGCCAAAAAAGCAAATTCATTTGATAACCTATTTCAAACAAGTGGCCACAAAAACCCTGCTATCTGCAAGACAAATACTGCAAGCCTTGGTGTTCATGGCCTCTTGCATTCTTCTAATTCCATATGCAAGACTGCATATGAGGAAACTACAGTGGTAAATAAAAAGCCTATGGAGTCAACATTCTCACAGCCTAGAAGCAATGATTCCTGTCATTACCTTGCCTACGCCTAGAGTTCCTCTGGTGGGCAGAGGCCTGCCACCAAAACAAGGGACTACCATTCACACTATCCCCTGCTGCCCAAACCCTAACAGCAGATGCATCAGACTATGCATGGGGGACTCACCTGGCATTGCATTGCATTGGAAGTGCATTCAGGGCAAATGGAATCCAAGTCAAATGCATCTACATATCAATCAAAAAGAAATGTTAGCTGTACAGAATGCTCTGACAGCCTTCAAGGACTACATTCTTCCAGGACACTTAATGGTAAAGACGGACAACACCATGGTTATGTGGTACATAAACAAGCAGAGGGGTACACATTCCTACCCCCTCTGCAGACTAGCCATGGCATTGTGGAACACAGCCTTGAGCTACCAAGTGCACCTAAGAGCTCAATTCCTGCCAGGAAAATTAAATACACTGGTAGACGGACTAAGCAGAAACCTCATGGACCCATACGAGTGGAAACTGGAACCAAGGATTTTCAACATGTTGACAAGCGAATGGGGGAGCCCAGACACAGACCTATTTGCCTCCCCCCAGAACTACCAATTTGACAAGTTTTGCACAAGCACTCCCCACAAACAAGCCTGGAAAGTGGATGCTCAGTCATTCAGCTGGAAAAACCTATCAGTCTATGCGTTCTCCCCACTGCTTCTGATCTCCAAAGTTCTACTGAAAGTCAAACAGGACAAACCAAGGATGATTTTGATTGCTCCAGACTGGCCGTGCCAACACTTGTACCCCCTCCTGCGCAGTGTGTCGCAGTTATCTCCATGGCACCTGCCTCAGACCCCTTCCCTGCTGTCTCAGCAGGAGAACCAGATCCTGCACCCTCAGCTTCCAATATTGAACCTTGCAGAGGGGCCAAAAACTTGAGACCACCCAGAAGAGCTCCAACCCCTGCCTGGGACCTTAACTTTGTATTGAAGAAACTCACTCTACCTCCTTTCGAGCCAGCTGCTACTGCATTCTTAAAATTTCTTTCTTGGAAAACAGCTTTCCTTTTAGCAGTCACTTCAGCTAGAAGGATATCTGAATTACAGGCCCTTATGGCAGTGAAGCCTTTCATCATCTTTCATGCGGACAGGGTGTCACTCAGGACCAATCCATCCTTCATGCCCAAGGTGGTATCCAGTGTAGCTCTTAATCACTCCATTAATTTGCCAACCGTCTTTCTCAATCCACAGAACAAAGGGGAACGAATTCTGCATGCATTGGATGTGCACAGACAACTTAGATTCTACTTGGACAGGACTAAACCTCGAAGAAAATCTGAACAACTGCTGGTAGCATTTGCTGCAGGGGAAGAGGGGAAGGCTATTTAAAAACAAACCATTTCTAAATGGATAAGCCATTGCATTAATTTCTGCTATAAGCACCATGAAAAACCTATCCCCCAGGGGAACAGATCTCACATTACCAGAGCTGCATCTACTTCTGTAGCCTTTCTCAGAGGTGTTCCTACCAGGGACATCCTAGAAGCTGCTACCTGTAGTTCTGTACATACTTTCACCAAGCTTTATTATTTACCAGTTTTCTCTAAATGCAGAGCTGGCTTTGCCACTGCTGTCTTGCAGGGCCTTATAGCTGGCCCTAATGCTATATAAACTCCTCCTCCCAACCATAGCTTTGGGAATCTACCCAAATGTAATGACTGCAACAGTGGAACACGAAGAACATAGTACAGTTGTGTACACTTACCATAAATGTAGATGCTCGAGTGTATTCACTGTTGCAGTCTTGGTTACCCTCCCTCCAGCCCCTTAACTTCTTCTGGCTATACCTTTACTTTCCTTTACTATGCTTAAAAGCCTTTTTGGTGTATTTGCTTTTTGTTGGAGGTATACCTTTGTGTTTTTATGTTTATTTGCTCCCCATTAGGGGGCACCTGACATCTGGGGCAAGAAAAACTGATGTAATGGCGTTGGCTGCATGTTTTATTCTCCTGACGTCATGGAAGAAGGAACAGCAACCGACGCAGGACCCAAGACTTTGTTAATCAGGCCGACTCAGGGCAACCTGCAAGCAGATTACCCAAATGTAATGACTGCAACAGTGAATACACTTGAACATCTACATTTATGATAAGTGTACACAACTGTACTTTCACTCACTTGTCAGGGAGTCAAGGGAGTTGGTTAGCATTTGGAAGTGTGTGTGTATACATCAGGCACTTCTCAGCCAATGCCTTGAATTATTTGACTCTCGTAATTAGGGTTTAGCATGCTGTAGCAGAGAAGACTATGGGAACTTACATATCAGATTAGTCTCTTAGGCATCCATTTTTGCCACTGTGTACAGCCTGTCTGTAAGACTACTGCATAGTGCAGTGAATGAAGTGGTGAGAACAGTTGGGTTAGTCTTCACTGTACTAGCACACCAAGCTCAGACACTGTCATTTTGCAGACAGTTTTAATGTTTTATTCATCAACTCCCCTTTTGGTGGCTTATCCTTGTTTCAGCCTCAGTTGAAAGAAAAAACACGGAAAAGTGAGTAAGATGACAAAATGTTTACTACTGTTGGAATGAAGTTCACCTTTTCCCAGAAAATGTTTTCCCATACTCAGAAGAGTACATAGAACCTGTGGTTTAAAAACAGCCAACAGCTATCCTTTGGGTAGCATTCTGATAGCAACTAATGGAGTTGCAATTGTTTCTAGAACAGGTGTGCCTCTAGAGATAATGGTGATCTGTAAAACTTGGGATTCTGTACTCCTTTATCCTGAAGACAGCTGCGGAATCACTGAGGACTTGCTTGACTGTCCCCCTTAGAAGCATCCATGTCTTAGATCTTTATGTGCTGTCTTGTGTGGTAAAATATCATGTAGGACAAATTGCTCAGGGATTCTAGAGGTATCTAAAGGTACAAAATCCTGTTATATTTATAACATTATCAACTTCTTCAGTTCCATAAGTTTCACAAGTTCCACCCCATTAAAACAAGCACCCAAATTAGAGGTGGCAAGTCTTGTGTTGAAAAGAGCCATAAACAAGGTGCCACCAGACTATGAAAGGATCAAGTTTATCTGAGGCTTATTTTAGTGCCCAGGAAGACAAGAACCTAAGGCTCATATTAGACCTAAGTGGCCTTAAGCAGTACGTAATGAAAACAAAGTTATAGATGACCTTGCTGCAGTCAGTCCTTTTATGCTTGCAGAAGAGAAACTGGATGTCCTCATTAGATTTTCAAGATTTCTATTTTCACATCAGTAAAGACTGGGAGTCAGGAGGTTCCTAAGCTTCAGAGTCATAGCTGGTCACTGTCAGTTCTGAATCCTTCTTTTTGGTCTGATCACAGTCTCCAGGGTGTTCACAAATACTTAGCAGACCTAGAAGTGTATCTCAGGTTAAAGGGTTTATGTCCTCCCATATATAAATGACTGGCTCCTTGTTGCCACTACAAGGGAGTCATTGATGAGAGAAAGGAATAACTTACCCTTGCTATTCACTATCATTCAAATCAGCAGAGTGACAGAACTGTCACTAGCACAGAACTTTATCATTTGTCATCTGGGCATAACGACTGGCATGATTAGTTTACCGCCAGACAGAAATGCCAACATTCCATCAACCATTCGCATTATCTTGATGTCCCATAAACCGTAGTGTTTCTATGCCTCCAAGCATTGAGTCTAATGTTTGCAGCAATTTTCATGGTTTGCTTTGCAAGGTATAAGATAAGAATACTTCAGTGGATTTTCATGATCCATTGGAAGCAGTGCTTGGACCCCTTGTTCCTACCAGTTTGGTATATCAACAAGCAGGGTTGAGCCCACTTCAGTCCCTTGTATTGGGAGGTGATGAGATTATGAGAATGAGCCACATTAGCACATTGCTTTGTCACTGTAGTGCACACTGTTGGACAGGTCAGCTTGCTAATGGTCAAGCCCAGTCATTGCTTACTGATGCATTTCAAGTGCTTCACCCAGTCATTCAGCAGCAAACACTAGCTTCTGCTATGATGGAAAACCTTGCTGTCACCTGATTGCATCCCTGACCAGAGGCTAATGCAGCACCTATTTTTCCTAATTCTTCCACAGGCGCAGACACCTTGTGATACTCTGATTCAGCAGTAGCCTCCTTTTCATATTTTAAACACTGTTTCTACTCATAGTGAAATTTCCATAGAAAATAATGATGCATAAGGCCAAGCCCATTCTCATAGTCTCATTTTGGCCCAGAGAGTTTTGGGTTCCCACTGTTATATTCTCACCTTTTACAGAAGACTCATCTCCACTAATGTTACAGAGGTCTTCTATTTCACCCGTCTTGCAAGACTCACCTGGACCAGCTGCCCCTCAAATTAACAACATGTTTTTTTTTCCATTTTTCCTAATGATCAAGACCCGTTGTTCACTTGAAGTGTAGTCCAGTTCCTTATGACATCCTAGAAATGCTCTGCCAAGAACAGATGCAAGAACGAGTGGATTACATTTTCTATTTGAACCGTGAAGCAAGGTTTAGATTTTCATCATTCCTACTGCTGCACTAACAGATGACTGTGAAGCTGACCAGTTGATGGTGACAAAGTTCTGGCCCCCACACATCTTCACTTTGACAGCTGATTGTGAAGTCCCAAGGAGGGAATTTAGCAGCTAGAGTGAAGATTTCTTGAGTACTTTCTTTTTGCACCGAGGAAAGCATCTAAGGGGCTTCATGAGCTGTTGGCTTAGAGCTTCATTTGTAGCAGATAAGTTCCTGTTGGGGAACTCCTCCACACATAAGTTGTTGACCTTTTAAGAAAATATTATTCAGTTTTATTTTCTGTCTTAAAGCAGTATTTCCCTTTTAAGAAACCTGGTATTTTTATTACTATCAGAAGTTTCTTGTAACTAAAAACAGCAGTCCCTGACTAGTGTTGTTTAACTAAATGTCAGCTAGTTTTGTAAAAAAAAATGTGCAGCTTGTCTAAACTTTTATTTTGTAACCAACTATTTTACTTTGGGTTGAGCAGGGATTTGAGTTAAAAGTGTAATGCCATTTTTTCTTTTTCTCTTAATGTATTTATTGCTTAAACAGAGAATTTTTGTTCTGCTTGTGCTTTCACTTTGTGAAGGAGCTGGGATAAGTAGTGTGAGTATAAACTGTGCTGCTTGTGGACATTCAGTTTCAGCTTGTCTTTCATCCTACTCGCTCCAGTGACAGTTACTGATTTTGGCATCTTCTCCTGTGTTACAGCATGGATACTTAGTCTGGCCCTGCTGTAACTAGAAAGAAAAAAGGACATAGAAAGAAAAAAGGACATCATACTAAGGAACACCTGTCAGTGCCACGGGCTCAGTCTATGACTCTAACAATATTGGATGAATATGAAGTGGCTATTGGTTGTTCCCAAGTCCACTTACTCGCCTATCCAGCTTCCCCTGTTGTACTAATTTTGGCCACCACAAATCGAGGCTCAGCAACATCCTCTTCTGCCATTCCAGTTTCAGATTCGACACAGAAGAACTATCCTGTTTAGGGGCAGGAGACACTCTGGGAGATTCTTCATGGAGTAATCAATGGAAGAGATCATTAGACTGTTCAGATGACCCCCTTTGAGTTGGTCTTCTTCCACAGCTATTCCTACAAAGAAAAAGAAAAAGCTTAAACATTGTTTATCACAAGAAATTATTACAGTTAAGAAAAATGATTTTCTTACCTTAGTTGGGCATGCATTACAGTCTTTGAATCCTGGTGTCCAGAAACATTTACAAATGGGCATTTCCTGTAAAAAAAAAAAAAAAAAAATCCTGAGGAAACAGGATCTGATGGCTCTGGTAATGACAGAGATAAGGCTCCTTCTCTTACAGATTCACAAGCCCGGCTCTGTGACTGTGAGTAAAGTATGACTTCTTATCCTGTTATGGATGAAATTACTTTTAATCAGACTATAGTTAGGGTGAATGTGGTATTTTTATGGGTACAGATGTTTCCTCTGAAGTGAGGAGATATTATATGTTACAAATGGATATTCCCCATTTGTTAGCCATCACTTTTTATACCACCATCCCTAGTGAATATGTTGCATGCTGCCTGTAATCATCCTGATACCTAACCATCAGTCCCTAAAAAAGGAGGTTAAAATGCGTAAAGTACCTCAGGCTAATAAATTGATTGTATTTTGCCTTAGATCAGACCTAGCAGCTATATCCACTGCTTTGCCTCCTGGTAATAGGTTGATTTTGAAAACTAATTTTTTTCTCCTGCTGACAAGGAAGGAAAGGTGTTGGACTGCTTATGTAAGAGAATATTTTCTTCTTTCACTTTAGTTTTCAGTATTCTCAGATCTGAAGTTATCTGTTTTCTTCGAATTCAACCTTTGGGACCATGTCTCTAAATGGATCTGACCTCTGTGCCTTTCAGAAGCTTTGGATCTAGGACTGTTGACTCCTTGCCTACCCATAAATCCCTCTGTTCCCCCGAAATACCTCTAGTCTTGTTTGCTGCTTCTACCAGAAGGACTTGTTCTGTAAGGGCTCTGACTTTACAATTTGTGAGATAAGTGACACATTTTGTTAGTTGCTTTTGGGGGGGTCCTGCCTAGTTAATTAGTTGCTAACTTTCCCTTTTTCACCCTTTTCTCTTTATTTCCTCTCTATAAAATATATGTATATATGTAAATGAAATAAAATATCTTGATAGAATTTCTCTTGTACTTTTCAGCTTGTCTGAGCTTGTTGGATTACTTTCTCATTGTTGTTACTTTTAACATTAGGGTACTTCCATTCTTCTTATTTGTGGTACCTTTTGGTGTTTCTTGTTCCTGTTTTATTGTAGTGCTGTTTTTTTTTTTTTTTTTTTTTTTTGGGTTTCTGTTATGATGGACAAGGTCACATTGTTCAAGACGTGTTTGGCCAGCGGGCATAAAATCTCATCGCAGGACCCTCTCTACTTGTGTGGTCATTGTCTAGGCATAGAACACCTGGACACTGACTGTAAGGCATGTGTCTCTTTTGGTGCTAAAGAGCTTCAGGGGCACAGGAACAAGCTAGTCCTTAAGTGCCTACTTTCTACCAAAGCAGGGACATCAGCACCTTCTTCTGCATCTGAGTATCCTTCTCTGGCCAAGAAAATAAAAAAAAACAAAAAAAAAACAGGTCCTCTAAGGAAGAGGAGGAGGGAAACCTGGGGAAAAGGAGAGAAAAACAGAAAAAACTTTTTAGAAATCCTGAATGCGCTTTCTGGATCTGCCAGACGTTTTGCATCTGGCTGTGAAAACACCAAGGCTTTTGGATCCAGAAACCTCTCGGATCTGTTTATTAATACCTCCTCCACATTTCTCACCTGAGCCAGTGAGCCCTAGGCAGCACTCCCCCTTTCCTGTAGGGGAGGCACTCCTCCCAATCTCTTACTGTAGTTTCATCTTTGATGTCCATCTCTTTTACAGGAGCCTTATTGAGGCAGATGTTGACAAGGTGATGTGGAGGTTCTTTCAGATGCCGACTCAACTAAAAGTTCTTGTGCTATCCTCTTTGAGTGTACCAGGTTTGGCCTCCATCTGCCCTTTCATTGGTGTCTCCTATTCTAGTCTGGCCATAGAATCTGAAGTTCATGGATCTGAGCCTCCATGGAGCTCTTGTATTGTAGCCAACAGTCCTTTTGACTTCAACTCTGATGGTATCCCTTACTCGCCCAGCTGAAATTTTGATGGATCAGGATGAGTCTTGGAGCTCAGGCTTAGGGGCCAGAATCAACTCTGAGGTTTTCAGAACTGTCTCTTCCCCTCAGTGCTTCAGTAGACAATAGTTTGGCTCTGATATCAGCCTCAGAGCCAGGACTGGTCAAAGCAGAGATTGTTCCTCCTAACACCTTTTTGGATCAGAGGAGTGCTTCTTTGGCTCCAGTTGCAGGAAAAGTTATAGTATCATAAAAATGTCAGTCTGAGACTGGAATGTGATATAAAGGAACTTGGGCAGACAGGAGTGTATAAATGTTTGGGAACTGATGAAGGCTCGGCAATAAAACATGAACAAATATGAACAAAATTCAGTAAGGAATACTTCAGAAGATTAAAACTAATATTGAAATCAGTCTTTACATCTAGGAATAAAGTCCAGTCTGTAAACCAATTTGCTCTTCCTGTTCTAACTTACAGTTTTGGTGTGATGGACTGGCCCCAAAAGGTTTGGATTAGTTGGACAGCAAAACAAAAAAAATGCTTCATTGTTGTCAAATGATATATAAAAATCAGTGTATACTATGATTATATGTTCTATGCTATGAAGGAGGTATTGGCATCCTCGAAATTGATTACATGTATAGATCTGCAGTCGTGTGACTGTATACATATCTGCTGACTTCATCAGATCCAAACACTGTGAAAGTTTTAAAACATGAGAAGAGGAAGTGTAAGATGACCTCTTTGCTTAGTTTAGCAGAGGCATTCCTCTGTCAGGCAGGAATGGAAATCAACCCAGAAGTAGACAAAATTCAGACAGCAACTGAATGTGCTAAAAAACAAAAGAAAAAATATAAGGAGAAGAATCGGATGAGAAGTAAAGAAATGTGACAAAGCCATAAATATAGTGGCAAGTATAGAGATCTCCTGGAACATCATCATGTTGATCAGGATTTGATGCTGTATTGGTTAAGGAGAAGTGAGTTGAAACCAAAGGATGAAAGGTTTCTAATGGCAGCCCAGAACAGTGGACTAAGTACACAGTTTACAAAGTCCATTGAACATGTGGGTGAGAGAGAGACAAATGTAGGTTCTGTAAAAAAGAATTGGGAACAGTTCTGCACCTTGTTGCTGGGTGTGACATACTCATGGTAGATGTTCTGTACACTGAATGGCACAATAATGTGGCAAGACAGGATTGCATTGGGGATGGTGCAGTATAGAAGTAGCTGAGAAGCATTGGAAACATGAGCCACGAAACGTTATAGAGAATAATGAAGTGTGCATCACATGGAATCACCCATCACCAACAATTCAAGAAATAGATGCGAGGAAACCAGATATAGTAGTCCATGAAAAAAAGACAAAAAGTAACATCGATCATTGAAATCACTACACCTAGCGACTACAGTGTCTCACGTACAGAGAGACCCAAAGTCATAAAGTATCAGGAGTTGCAGACAGAAGTGAGGGCAAAGTGAAAGAAAGATAGCAGGCAGTTCTGATGTTAGTAGAAGCAATCGGTCTAATAAAAAATCTACAGCCATATTTAGATATGCTACCAGTACATATAACTTCTTATGAATTGCAGAAAAAGTTATTTCTGGGCACATTGTGGATGCTGTGAAGAGCACTTTTAGGTAACGTCAAAGACTAAAACTATACTGATTTTATGAACTTGTTGCACTAACTTAGGAATAGAATTCATTCCCGTCGTGGTATTAAAAACCCAAAAGATTTATTGCATTGGGGATTGTGCAATATAGAAGTAACTGAGAAGCATTGGAAGCATGAACCACGAAACGTTATAGAGAATAATGAAGTGTGCATCACATGGAATCACCCATCACCAGCAATTCAAAAAATAGATGCGAGGAAACCAGATATAGTAGTCCATGAAAAAAAAGACAAAAAGTAACATCGATCATTGAAATCACTACACCTTGCGACTACAGTGTCTCACGTACAAAGAGACCCAAAGTCATAAAGTATCAGGATTTGCAGACAGAAGTGAGAGCAAAGTGAAAGAAAGATAGCAGGCAGTTCTGATGTTAGTAGAAGCAATCGGTTTAATAAAGAATCTACAGCCATATTTAGATATGCTACCAGTACATATAACTCCATATGAATTGCAGAAAAAGTTATTTCTGGGCACATTGTGGGTGATGTGAAGAGCACTTTTAGGTAACATCAAAGACTAAAACAATACTGATTTTATGAACTTGTTGCACTAACTTAGGAATAGAATTCATTCCCGTCATGGTATTACAAACCCAAAAGATTTAGAGAAATTAAACCTTGAGAAGCTATGCCTGGGTATGTAACCAAAAGTTTACTGATGAAGTAAAGTTTAAAAATGTGAAGTTGTTCAATTTTGCCATTTGTTCTTACATGTGGGTACGGTGCCGATCCATCAGCTCTGAGTCGGCCACTTTCCAAGCTCAAGATCTTTGAGTAGCTCGAGGCACAGTTCCTATCCCATGATGCTCTCTTACCAATCCCAGATCAAGTTTGCCGCTGCAACGGATCGCACGATCTTCAGAGAAGCTCGGGCCAGTAACCTTTTTTTCTTGCCTTTGGACAAATTTTTGTATATATGTAGTTTATCAGGGATCTGATATAAGGTTCTTTTTAGTCCCAAAGAAAACGGGGAACTGGATGCCCATCTTAGACGTCAGCAAACTCAACACCGTTGTCAAAAAGGAAAAGTTCCGGATGGTCACACTTCATTCGATACTGCCATTTCTAGAAACGGGCGATTGGATGTGCTCTATAGATCTCAAGGATGCGTACTACCATATCAAAATAGCCAGACCATCCAGAGATCACTTGCGTTTCCGGCTGGGGGCCAGTCACTACCAATTCAGAGCGCTGCCTTTTGGTCTCACTTCAGCCCCCAAAGTGTTCACCAAATGCATAGCAGTGGTCACGGCTCACTTGAGACATTTAGGATTCAGCATGTTTCCGTATTTGGACAACTGGCTCCTCACTGCCACCACCAGGCATCAACTGATTTGTTCCAGAGATTACACAATCAACCTGTGCTCCCAGTTGGGCATAACTATAAATTTCGAAAAATCTGCTTTATCGCCGTCACAGCATATTTCTTTTATAGGAGCAGATCTAGACACTACCACCACCTTGGCCAGTTTGCCTCAAGCAAGAGTAATCTCTCTACGAAGTCAAGTGTCCCACTTGTTAATGGAAAGAAGAGTTGCTGCATTCCAGGATCTGAAGCTGTTAGGCTCCATGGCAGCAACACTCATAGCGGTTCCTCTGGGACAGATGCACATGAGGATACTCCAATGGTTACTCTTCACACAATGGTCTTATCAACAGCTTCCAATGTCACACAAGATTCTACTGACAAATGCTTGCAAAAAGAACCTTCTTTGGTGGTTGAACAGCCACCAGGTAACTGTAGGTTGCCCATTTGTACTTCCCCCTCCCTCAGCCACGGTGACCACGGATGCTTCCCTGATAGGGTGGTGGGGGGCTGTTTCAGGGAAGAACTGTCCAAGGCCCTTGGTCAGCGATGGAATCCCATTTGCACATCAGTGTCCTAGAGTTGGGAGTGGTATTTCTAGCGTTGCAACACTTTCACGACTCTCTACCTCAAGAGACAATTGCAATACAGACTGACAACATGTCAGTAGACTGGTACATCAACAAACAAGGGGGAACCAAGTCTTACCCCTTATGCCGAGAGGCCCTGAGAATATGGCAGTGGGCTGTATACACTGGGCGCTTTCTGATAGCAACGCACATCCCGGAGTCATCCAACTTGATAGCTGATAAACTGAGCAGAGCTATTCTGCTGCCTCACGAGTGGTCCCTCAAAGAACAAGTGGCGGAAATGATATTCCGCAGATGTGGCCAGCCTTGCTGCGACCTTTTTGCACCCCGATGAATGCCAAATGCAGAAGCTACTTTGCCCTGTACCCTCCACCAGGGGACAGCCCAAGGGATTCGCTCGTACAGGATTGGCCCTTGGGTCTCCTTTATGCCTTTCCACCAATCCCCTTGATCCCTAGATTCTTACAGAAAGCCAAAAGCTTGGGAAGGAGTGTTATTCTGATAGCCCCGTTTTGGCCTCGACAGATATGGTTCCCCTTCCTTCAGCAATACCAAGTGGAATAATCTTGGGTTCTGGACCCAGTGCCAGACCCTCTGACTCATTCGTCGGGAGTTCTTCATCCCTCTCTTTTCTCCCTCAAACTGATAGCTTGGCTGCTCCACTTCCCAACCTAGCCAGGTCATATAAATTGTCTTCCACCGTACAACATATTCTAGTTTCTTCTCATAAAGTCTCCACCAGGAAACTATACAACAGCAAATGGAAGTGATTTGTTCATTGGATTTCTCAGCATGATATTGACCCCTATGTCGCTCTGTTCATACTATTCTGGAATTCTTGACTTCACTTTTTCATAATGGTGCGGCAGCTGCTACTATAAGGGTCCAGTTGGCTGCTGTATCCAACTTTCTTGTGGGATGCAAAGGTTCTAACATTATGTCCCACAAATTATGTAAAGCTTTTTTGAAAGGGGCTCATCACCTTAGACCACCTATCAGACATCCTGTTACTCCCTGGAGTCTAAATTTGGTGCTGTCCCAACTTATGCTCCCCCCTTTGAGCCTGCGTCATCTTGTCTTCTGAAGTTTTTTTCTTGGAAGACTATTTTCTTGGTGGCTATTACCTCAGTGCATAGAGTTTTTCTATCAGACCTCCATATCTGATCTTTCATCCGGACAGAGTGTCTCTCAGGAGAAATCCTACCTTTCTTCCTAAGGTCTGTTCCAAGGCTAATTTGAACCAGTCTATTGAGCTTCCCACCTTCTTCAGACATCATTCCAATAAATTGGTATACATGTATGATGTTCACAGACAGTTGAGGTTTTATTTGGCCAGAACAAAGGAATTTAGGAAATCGGATCAGCCCTTTGTTTCCTATGCTGACAGTAAGAAGAGTCTTTCTCTATCCAAATTTACATTGTCAAAATGGCTATCTGATTGTATAAAATTTGTATATTCTTCAGCTAACCAACCTTTAGAGTGTGAAGTGAAAGCTCATTCTACCAGGGCTGTTTCTCCGTCTCTGGCTCACGCAGCCCGTTTGCCTTTGGACACCATTTGTGCAGCTGCTACTTGGTCCAAACCTCTTACGTTTATCACTCATTACAAAGTGGACAGGGCCTCCAGGGTCAGGGCTTCCTTTGGTTCCACTGTTCTTAGGAATGTACTCCCGTGAGCCACCCAGGATTAGGGTGCTTGGGACGCTACCCACGTGTAAGAACAAATGGCGAGATTGAACAACTTCACATAAAGAAGTTATGTTCTTACCATAACGTTCCATGTGAGTTGTTCATCTCACCTTTGTTCTTACACCCCCTCCCACCTTCCCCCTCCGGGTTCTGGAAGAACGGGTATGACTGGTGGTGTGGTTGGTCTGACTAGTGTCCTTCCTTCCAGCCAGAATATCGCTTAGCTAATTGTAAATAGCTATATACATATGTACATAGTATATATATATATATATATATATATATATATATATATATATATATATATATATATATTTTTTTTTTTTTGTGCTTAGTTGTATTTTTTCTTGCTGGGTTCAGCAAACTAGATCTGGGGTTGGTAAGAGAGCATCATGGGATAGGGACTGTGCCTCGAGCTACTCAAAGATCTTGAGCTTGGAAAGCGGCCGACTTCAGCCGATGGATCAGCTCCATACCCACGTGTAAGAACAAAGGCGAGATGAACAACTCACATGGAACGTTGTGGTAAGAACATAACTTTTTTTTAGATCCTGCTTTAGACTAGGAGGTAATGTTTGGCTCTTCTGTTACACAAATTCTCAAACAATCTATTGAAAGAGGAAATTTTTTCAGGGGGTATCTTAAGATTTTTTGTATCCGTCAAGGCGGTCCCCCGTCTTTCTCTAAAAAGCCAAATAAGCAAAACCACTCATATTCTGGCAAACAAGGAGCTAATGGGAGATGGCTGGAGGGAAATAACAGTAATAAGTGGGTCATTTATGGGACAGACCAACAGTAGAGAATGACTATGCCAGCATTCCCACCCCTTCCATTTTGGCCTGTCCCAGAAGCTGGTCTTCAACATCCTCCTTTGTCAAAATATTGTCTCAGACTCTTGAATGTTAAAAGTGGTGCAGGAGGGTTACAGGTGGCATTAAGTATAAAAAACACCTTCCAGGAGAATTCATCCCCATTCTCTGAACCGAACAGAATATTTTCTTCAGGTTCTTCAGTATTTACTCACCCAAGGAGTCACTGAGCTAGTGCCTCTAAGTCAAAGGAGCAAAGAGCTCTATTCCAGGATGTTTCTGATATCAAAGAAAGAAACGTCTTGGAGATCAGTACTAGATCTTTCATTTTTAGAACAGTTTGTGAAAGCACAGAAAGTCAAAATGTAGACCTTACAAGACCCTGTTACACCTCATTCTTCCCATGAGTTACTTGGTAACATTAGACTTCAAAGATGCTAATTGGCACATTCCCATAGCCACAAGCTTAAGGAAAATTTCTCAAAGTTCTTCTCAAGTTCTTTGTACCTGGGTCACTTTAAAAGTTTTTTGCTTTACCCTTTGGATTATCTGCAATTCCAAAGATGTCTCTTCTGACCAACCTGGGCTTACAGATGAATGTTTAAACGATCCAGTTTCTTATCTGCTTTCTAGATACCTCCCTTCAGGCACCTTTCTAACACAAGAGAAGGTGGATTTTTACCTGGAATCTTTTCCTGAGCTTCTCCAATCAGTCTCAGACTTTTGCAAGAGAATTTCTGAAGAGTCTAGGGTTCTTGACTTCTATGATTTTTATGATACATCTAACCAAGTTACACATGAGAAGATGCAGTTGTTTTTGAAAAACACCCCTACCCAGTATTTACATTCTCTGGAGTGTCTAAGCCCAATTTTGACCCTTCTAAAAATGGAACTGCATTGGTGGAGACAAGAAATTCAGTTGAATCCAGGTTTCCTTTTCTCTATTCAGACTCTAAACCAGTCTCTTACCACCAGGATTCCTTGCAAGCAAGCCAGGAAAACAGATGCATTTTCTTTCCTGTAGACGAGAATGTTCCTTTATTCTTTTCCACCCTTTCTACTGATATCCAAAGTAATTCTGAAGATTCAGAAGGAATCTCCAAAAGCACTGGGTAACTCCTTTTGGGACAGGAAAATGTATTCTGTCTTCTTATGGAATTAGCCAATAACAGTTACCACAAGTTTCCTCAGAGACTAGATCTAGTCATACAAGACAGGGGGAGTTTGATACTCCTAGTGTCAAGTCAACTTCAGCTAACTGCTTGGACGATTCAATTCTAGGACTTTTTATGCACTTATTTCATGAGGGTGTGCAGCAGGTATTAAAGGATGCAAGAAAACCTTCTACTAGAAATCCTGTATTGGTAAATGAAAGTGATTTTCTAGTTGATGCCTAGCCAATAACTAGGGTCCCATCAGGGATTTTATACCACTGTTGCTCAGATATTTGCATGAGTTACTCTTCCCTGGCCTCTCTCATTCCTCTGTGAAGGTTCACCTTGCTGCCATTTTAACATGTCTGTCCATGGATCCCCCTTTCTTCTCTTTTTGTGATTAAACAATTTCTAAAAGAAAGTTTACACCTGAAACCTTCCCCATATACCGGTTGATTCTCCGTGGGGTCTCAACTTTGTGCTAGAAAAGTTGACTGTCACCTTTTAAACCTGCTCATCAAGCAAGAAGGGTATCTTGAGTTGCAAGTTCTCATGGTGGGAGACCCATACCTCATATTCCACAAAGATAGGGTCACATTAAGAAAAAAAAAACTCTCCTGTACCCAGAGTGGTTTCAGAATTTACTTTGAATCAAGCCACCGGTCTCCAAGTTTTCTACTTATAACCTAAAAACAGAGAGGTTTCTGTGTATTTGGCATATTGCGAATGTACATAGGCAGCTCATACGTTATCTTTACAGAACTAAGTTCTTTAGAAAAGCTGATCATATGTTTATTTCTTCTTAGATGACTAAAATGGAACATTGTGTGTCTAAACAGATAATTTCTACGTGATTTTCTTCTGCTTTTTCTTTTTCTTATTCCCAGCATGACACATCAATTCCAGGCAGTATCCAGCCACATTCTTCCAGTGCCTTGCCTTCATTCAATGGCATACTTTAAAGGGAAGGGCTCTCAAAAAACATTCCAGAGGCAGCTACACGGTCCTCCATTCACACTTTTATGAAACATTACAAGCTGGATTCCTTTTCAATGTATAAAGTCATTTGCTAGGACCATTGTCCAGGGGTGCCTGAATATGTATCCTGCTTTCCAGATTGGTTAGGTTTTGGTAGTTAACCCATGTAGCCTAAAGGCTACTGCAGCAGTGGGAATGATGAACATAGTATAGTTGTGTAAGTTGCACTTACTCATAATAGTAGGTGTTTGAATTCCTCACTGGTGGAATTCCTCGCTGCTGCAGTATCTCCATCCACTTTTCATTCCATAGTTGTAATTGGGATATAAAGTAGCATTATTTGTGCTTCTACTTTCTTTCTTTGTTAATATGTATATATATTTTTGCTCAGGATCATTAGGCTGTTCTCTCTTTGTATGAATAAGAAAGACCTAGAAAATCTTCACTCTCCTTGAAACTAGCCAATTAGCAGTTATAGTGAAGATGTAGCAGTTATAGTGAAGATGTTGGGGGAGGGCGGCCATGGTGGTGCAGCGGTTAGCATTGCCGCCTCACAGCAAGAGGTTCTTCGGTTCGATTCTCAGCTGGGGTGCCTTCTGTGCGGAGTCTGCATGTCCTCCCTGTGGTCGTGTGGGTTTCCTCCGGATGCTCTGGTTTCCTCCCACATCCCAAAGACCTGCAGTAGGTGAATTGGACACTATAAATTGGCCTTAGGTTTGAGTGTGTGCATGTGTGTAACTTCTGTGGAAGTTTGGGCACCAGGCTGGCAACTCGACACTGTAAAACTCCACTGCCAATCATGAGCGGACAGATGCTCCGCTGTGGTGACCCCTAACCTGGAAAAGCCGAAAGAAGAAGAAGAAGTGAAGATGTTTGGGGAGACAGGGCTCATTAAAGCTGGCTGGTTATTGTTGTTTTCTGGGCAGGGAAGCAATCCATATAGACAAAAGGCTACTGCAGCAGTGAGGAATATAAACATTTACTGTTACAGGTAAGTGCAGTTTACACAACTGTACTATGTTCAGCACTACCACTGCTGCAGTAGCCTTTGGACTGTATGGGTTGATTATCAAAGCCTGTCTAACCTGGGATAGGCAGTTTACTTTATACTGTCCTTGTTCAGTCCCATTCCCAGAATTTGTATAGTTTTTAGCTAATATATTTAATAAGAAATCCAACTTGTCTGTGACGAATTTTCACTTAGCAGTCATGTCTAATTTCTGTCAAGGTATGAAGTCTTCTTCCCTAGCTTCCTTGAATGTATGCATGGCATTCCTGAGGGGTGCATTTCTGGTCATATCTCCCTTAAGGGAACCAGCTCTGCCTTGGGAGTTGAACTTCATGCTGAAAAGTTAATTGAACCAAGAGCTATTTTTGGTGGCAGTGACATCTGCTTGGAGAATTTATGAAGTTTAGACCTTGTCTTCAAAATCTCCATACATTGTTTTTTACAAGAATAGTGCTTCCTTACAAGCAAATCCATAATTTATGCTTAACGTGGCAACATGGTTAAATTTTAATAAGTCAGTCTCTCTCTTTTCTTTCAACAGCATTCCAATAGTATTTATTGAATTGCCTAGATACACATTGTTAGTTATACTTTTATCTAGACAAAACAAAGGAGATAAGAATAGATGATCAGTTGTTTTTTTCACCTTAAATTTAGGTAGGTTTCAATGGCACATAACTGTTTATATTACTGTTTGTTGTCCAAAATAGCTCAAGACCTTAACAGGCATACCTAAAGCATATTCTGCCAGAACTCTAGCTACATTACAGAATTATTTCAAATACTCTTCAGTTTGTGATGTCTGTGTGGCTGTAGCAAGGGCTTCAGTCCATACTTTTGCATGACAGAATAAGCTTGGGTGGTCAGGGTCTTGCTTCGAGTCCACCATACTATGTGGTATTCTAACTTTATTTCAGCCGTGAGGTTGTAGCCGGGACTCTGTCTAGAGGTTGAACTGGATCGTGTAAAATACAAAAAGTATGTGCTTGTTTTAATGCTGAATCTTCATTGCCCATATTGGTACTTTTCAACAACCCTACTCAGCTTTTCCCCTTTCACTTGCTCCTCCTTTTGTGCAGAGATCAAAATCGAAGGAATGGATCTGAGATCTTTATTTAGTTAGAGGAGCCTATAAATATTTAGGTCAAATTTAATCTAGAGAAAAGATGAAACGTGAGGAATTATAGCAATTATGGGGAGGAAATTAAGACCCTGAGAGAGTCTTAAAAGTGCCAAGTGGCAGCTGCCTGTGACTAGCTAGTCCACAAAGTTGAAGGGACAGAAATAGATCATGAAGATATAACATTATGGTAAATCCTTAATGTTAATTTTCCAGATTATCAATTAGGTACAGATATGGGCAGACTAGGTGAGCCTAAAAGGCTTTATTTGCTATAAGAAATCTATTTTTTTCATTGCTGTCAGTTTGAATCCTGTTGAGGAAAAACATGTTGAACATCTATGCAGTTGACTAGATTATTGTCACCAACCCTTCACAAGCTTTTTATCTACTCCTTGTATTCAGGCAGCATGTGAGGAAATACTGAATTCTGGTGGATTACACAAGAGCAGTCATGAGGACCATAAGGTGGCTAGCCATGTGTAACTTTAAACAGAAATATTTAAATATTTGTGCCTCCCTTTTCAAGCACTTAATAGTGTTAACTTCCCAAATTCAGCAGGGCTGTGCACGACAGTACTGGTGTAAATTTTTGTCTACCCATCCATTTATCAAGACTAGCCTTAAAGATAGTCAAAGCTGTACTTTATTTGACCTGTGCTTGTAACTTATTCCATAGGCTGGGAATATGTTGCGTTAGAAACTCTGTCCAGTGAGTGGTTTAAGTCCCTAATGTGGGTGTTTGTAGAGCTACTATTTTTTCGGAAAAAGAGAATGTTGAATAGGATTGGGTCTTTCATGGCTTGAAAAGCAAGGCACAGATCACCTCAGAGCAAACCTGTAGGCAACTGAGTATAATGAAAGTTGTACTCCTCTATCAAGATAATTGAAAGATTTAAAGCTTTTGAGAGAAACTACTCCACCACAATATATGCTGGTATGGTGTGGTCAAGCCTGGCCCGAATGAATGGTTGAGCGAGTTTGGTGATACAGAGAGAGAAACTTTTGCTACTGACACATTTTTAGGCTAAGTAATTGAATAAGCAAGGATGGGGAATTCACATATTTTTTTCATAACACACTGCTAAAGAACTAGCACATTAAATGAAGGATAACTTTGTGATTTTTTTTTTCCGATAATGAAGAAAAATGAGGAATTTTTGCCGTGTTGTAAATTTTTTGTAGAATTCTTTCTTTTATACTGCTTTGTTTGGTGACTTCGAAGTGAGATGGTCAAATCATTGCAGTTCACTGTATTTAAGATGGCTAACCAAATCCAGCACATACAGCATATAATGTCTGTTTATGGATATGTACACTGTGTGTATTGCAAAGATAGTTTTGGCTTTTTAAAGTAATATATTTGGATATATGCTGACTGTTCAGTTGCATTTTCATAAAGTAGAAATCATAGAAATCAGCTGTTTTGTTTAGCTGATTCATTGTTTTATCAAAATCTTTGAAACAGTGACGTAAATAGAGTTTCTCTGTTCCACCACTGCTGTGGGAGCTCATAGTTAATACAGAGATACATGACTGGATTGTGGGGTACAGGTAAGCTTGCCCTCAAGCAAAAAAAAAAAACAAAACTTTTTTTTATAATTTTTGGTTGCATTCAATGATATGTCTCATTGATTTTTTTTTGAAATAAGTGCTGAAAAAACAACTCCATCAGTGGATACAGTAACAATTTAGGCTAAGCCAGGTTCAAACACTCATTATCTACTTTGTTGCAGTTGAAACTCAGCTGTTATTACCACTGCATCCCTGTGAAAACCATGGCTAGTCATGAGTGTTTACTGTTTCCCTATAAAGAAAATAACTCCCAGAGCTATTGAATGTCTCACTATTGATATCAACCTCAGAAGAGTGTCTGGGTATCAGATATTTTTTAAAATCCATTTTGTGAGCTAACAAAGTTGGATTACCTTCCTTCTCATTTCTGTAACATTTCAAAACAAAGTAACACCAGTTATTCTTGGGGAAGTGTCAGGCTGGCTGTAAGATGCCTAAGGCACCACACCATTCACAGAGTATAGGGGTAACAAATTCATTTGCCAAATTGATCAGTACAACATCATTTTGTCCACAAGGATACCATGTTAAGAGATTATGCTTTGTTTTACACCCCTGCACTTTCTGTAACATATTAAAAAATATATAAAAACCCTGGCAATGCATATGCACCAAAACTTTGGCAGTCACAGAACTCTTGAGTTGATGCTTTTAAAATGTACAGTATTGTCAGTACACTCTGGCTTCCATATATCAAAAGTTGCAAATATTTTGGAGCTGGTATCACTACAAGTGAAGCTGTGGAAAATACTATTTCGGTGAAGATAAATTTCAACAATAAACTTTAACAACAGATTTTTTTTTGTTTTTAGAGTGATTGAGCAAAGGTAGATACTTAATATTTCAAAACACGGTAGTTTTACAACAGAGAACCATGAATACTTAACAGTGATAACTAATAGACATTAATTATGGTATAACCATCAGTGCTGAGATCAGTCAGTAGATAAAATATTTAAAATAAATCACTTTAGTATTTTGTGTATCTTTATGTGCAGCTATGTTTTCTTTCCAGATGTTCATTGCCTGTCACCCCTGTAAAAAAACCAACAAAAAAAAAGAAAATACTTTTGTTAAAGAAAGCAGTCGCCAATGATAAAATAATTTATACATTACCTCTTATTTAACCTGTGGGAGGAAGTCAGTATTAGCAGCATTGACAGATGAACATACACACCCCAAGATTCAATAAACTCCATGTAGCCTTTGCTCAGAGCCTACATGAAGTTTGCATGTTTGCAAGACAGTGTGAGGCGCATGACAGTGCATTATGCATATTAATGAGGTGCGGCAAGCCTAAGCTATGTTTTAAAGCTTGCAACAGTATTGCTGGCCGCAAGACCTCATAAGCAAACATGGATAGCAATTCCATGTAAAGGAGAGCATTTACAGTGTGCAGATTTGCATGAAATGCAACAGTGATCACCAGGGCTTTACATATATCAAAACCTTGTCAGCGAATGCGGATAGGAGTTCCTTGTAAGGAAGAGCACCTACAGTATGCAAATTTGCATGCAATGCCACAATGATCACCAGGGGTTATACATATAGCTGTGATTTTGTTAGTGCAATACATCTTCACAGAGGCCAACTTAATAAGAGGACAAATAGCCAGTAATGAGGACATATTTGGCATAGATGTCAGATGCCTAGTTATGAAGAGTACATAACTTGTATGTCAGCAATCATTTTTAATGTGATTTTGTTTCCCTCTCTACCTGCTAGGTATTAAACCTCCTCCCATTGGACTTCACTCCATTCTTGGGGTGGGAAATCTCCCCTCAAATCCCCTTTAAAGGGAGCTGTGTGGAAGGGCTGCCATCTATGAAACCCTTGGGAATTAGTGCTGTCAGTGGCGTCCCAGTTGTGAGAGCATTTTGTGTATAAATGGCCTTAATCCCCCTCCCTTTGAGGATGATGTGAGCACCTACGTTACCACAGGAACTATAAGTGTCCGTCTTACTGCTCACGCATACTTCCTGCTATGCAGCCATGATGGCCTGCTATCACTAGCTTGGGTATCCTTGCCCTTGTTGCCCTGCACCAGCCTCTGCCTTTTGATTTTTTTCTCTGTACTTCAGTGGATCTGTTTTAGGGGTGGTGGCACAAGACCAGCTAGGACTTCACCTCTTTTCCTGATGAAAGGCAAACCCATCCTCTTCTGTTGCTCTGTCAAGCACCCGGTCTGCTATTTAAATCTGGCCCGTAGTCAAGATTTTATTCCTCTACACCACTGGCACTTCTGTGCTCGCCTAATCTTTATCTGTTCATTCAAGTCTACCTTATTGACTGAATTCACAGGATATCTTGATACATAATCAGTAATCTTATCTTTCCTTTTCTGTGCTGTACAATGAACAGGCAAAGCTGAAGTCTAAAGAATCATCTTTCAGTTATTAGGGAAATATTTGCTATATGGTTGTACACTGTTGTTTTAATGGTTTGTGGTGTTATTAATATGAGGTTTTAATATGTTTTCCAAAAATGTGTGCATGAAAATGCTCATATGCTCAAACATCAACTAGACCTTCCTTTTCAGACTGGCTGTTTTCCTTTTCAGTATCAGTCAAGGATATGTTAGTATATGCAGTGACTCTGATACCTGTCATTTTTTTTTACTCTGGCTTTAAATATAGCAAGCCTTATAGTGCCTGCAGCCGATTCTAGCACTGTAGAACTGTTTGCTTGAATGTAAGACGTTGCAGTTTATGTTTATATAAATGAATATCGTTCTTCTTCAACTCTCTTAGTAGCCCTGTAATTGTGCTATGGTGTTTGTAAACTTGAATGTATAAATGGCTGCACACAAAACACTATTCTCCTTTTCTTTGGTTAAAGCCATAATGTCTATCGGCTTTACTTTCTTGCATTATGGTGAAGTACCATTTTTAGAAAAGTGTAGCTGCGGTGGTGCAGCGGTAGCGTTTTCTCCTCACAGCAAGAGGTTCTCCCGTTCGATTCTCGGCTGGAAAGCCTTCTGTGTGGAGTCTGCATGTCCTCCCCGCGGTTGATTGGCATTCGAAAGACATTCGTGAATGGGCATGCCTGTGTTGAGGGTTGGGTGTTGGGCTGGCACCTCGGCACTAAAAATCTACTGCCAATCATTAGTGGACCGGAGTTCCGCTGTGGCGACCCCTAATTGGGAAAAGCCAGAAGAAGTAGAAGACCATTTTTAGAAAAGTAGTAAAACTCAAGGTTTTTCCTTGTCAAAACTAAGTGCCAGCTGGTCATGATGCCCATCTTACTAAATAATTCTGCTTCACTAATTTCGCTTCTGAAGTAATGCTCCAGAACTGATACACTTCTGTCTATGTTTATTTCTGTTGGTGGCTTTCGTAGTCATGTAAATACTGCCTTCACATGGGCTCTTTACATGTAGATGGTGTGGGCAAAACCCTTGGTGTGAGGCCTGGTATTTTTTATTTTAATTTTGTGTACTTTCAGAGGTTTCTCCAACACCTGTTCAGCTATTTTTTTTCTTTAACGAACAAATATTCTTTTGTGAGGTTTTGCTTCTTTGGTCAGTATCTGTACCACACTTTATGAGTTGACTGTATAGTAGCTCAGTAAGCTAACTCCTCTGCCTTCTAAAACATTAAAAGGAGGCTTTTGTCACCATCTCTTTCCTTCCACTTCTGCAGTGGAGTAGTATTTAACTCATTCATGCCTGCCAACAGTGCTGCTAATGGAATGTTGAATACCACCAAGCTGTTGACTAGACAAGTGTCTCTTGAGAGAGTCAACAATAGCTTAAATGTGATAAAAAATGTAACTGACCAATTTCAGTTGTTTTACATATTGAACTTGCTGCTATACTAGGGAATATAGTACATTTAGCAGTGTGAGAAGTTAAATTACAAGCAGTGTGATCTTTCATTCAGGCATACCGTAATGCAGGAGTCCCAGTACAGAGAGCATACAGTGCACTTCCATGTACTGGTGATGAAGAAGAGTTAACTAAATTGGTTTGGTTGATCTTTAGGCATGTATTATAGCATCAGATTTTTTTCAACTTGGGCTTTGTCTTTGCCCCGGTATACCTGGCATCTATTTCAGTGGTTTACATATAGCACACTTATTTCCACAGCAGGTACTTATAATAATTTCTGTTTGCTAACTCTGGGATGCCTACCTTAGTGATATTAAACTGAGCTCCTGTCTGCCTGAGACAGTGCTAGTTCAGGTTGATGTGCTTCTGGTACTTATTGAGTAACGCAGCCTAGTGTTCTGGCCAAATTTAGAGTAGTCAGTATGACTACCACATTGGGTATCTCCTGAAAATTGGCCATGGCTAGTGGCATTAACCTTGTCCACAAAATTCAATAACATAAATATGTATACATAATTATTTAAATGAGAAAGTAGTGTGTAGCAGTTAGAAAACACAATAAATGTACAAAACATGAACATTTATTTATTTATTTTACTGGCTTTAATTGATGGAATCTTTCATTACTACTAACTTTACTATTTTTTATCATTAGATTGTAACATTCTTTAAGCATGCCTTCCTTCTGATGTCATTTTCTTTCGTTCCTCAATGAGTGGATTCTGATCCAAACCTCGGATCTGACTATCCACTTTCTTTAGATTCAAGAAGACTCTTGAGCTCCTCCTTTACCCATAATGCCCCAGACCACTGTATTACCTCAGATCTCGTTTGTCATTCTTTAAGATTGGTTGGGATTATGATTTCTTGGGCTCATAGTGGGTTTAGTGAGTGAATTCAACTGATTTTCTTAATTTTTTTTCTATATTATAGTTAGTAATGTCTCCCTTACTTACTTTCCAAACTTTTCTTACCATTTATTAAGGTTCGTTTCTTGGTATTCTTAGCTACCATTGTTAGTAACTTCTATTACCTTGTTCTGAGGTAGTTCTTTTCTTACCATGGTTAGTATTCAGTCTTTCTCCTTTCCTACTTTACTGTTATAGTTGTCAAAAATATATATATAAAGCCGCAGTGGTAGCATTGTCGCCTCACAGCAAGAGGTTCTCCCATTCGATTCTCAGCTGGAGTGCCTTCTATGCGGAGTCTGTATGTCCTCCCCACGGTCGAGTGGCATTCGAAAGACATGCGTGAATGAGCGTGCCTTCGTTGAAAGTTGGATGTCGGGCTGGCACCTCGGCACCATAAAAATTTACTGCCAATCATTAGCGGACCGGAGTTCTGCTGTGGCGACCCCTAACCGGGAAAAGCCAAAAGAACAACAACAGCATATATAATTTTATATATATATATATATATATATATATATATATATATATATATATATATATATACTGTTTTTCCTTCTTTCCAGGCGCTAACTTTTTGCGACTTTTTAGTATGGCTGATAAGCCTACTGGGCTCAAAAAGTCCTGGGGTTAAGGTCTCCCTTTCTTCAGGAGATGCCTAAAAAGTCTTCTAGGCCACCATTCACTTGTTCCACAGTTAGGTTCTACCAAAGTTTTTCCTAGTCGGAAGTGGATAGGATGATGAGTAAATGTCTCAGAACACATATCCAGATGGGGTCTTGTCGGCTGTATCTCCCATTCGATCTGTGAGCCTTAAACCTCCCTTCCAGCCTGTTGTTGCTCCTTCTCCAATCCGACCTACCATTTTGGAGCCCTCGGGATCCAAGACCCCCTGGAGTCAAACTATCGGATCTGAAAATTCTTCTTTCTTCCATTTCAGTGACCTCCCTGATCCAATCTGCTCCTACCTCTTTGGAGCACGATGGCTCTCTGAGCCAAAGCGTTGGCATCTAATCCAAGGGGAAGACTTCAACTCCGAAGTTTTTAGAGCTGTCTCTTCCCCTCGGAGCTTCAGCATTGGACAGCTTGGCTCTGGCTCCTCCCTTGGAGTGGAGGGTTGGAGAGGGTCTGGGATCAGCTGTGTCGAGAGTCTCAGCTCTGGTAAGATTGTTCTCAGCTTCTCATGGTTCTTCTGCCTTCATGGTGGTGGAGAGGGTTTTCTTTCACTCCAGAGCAGTTTTGACTCTTGCATCTTCTGATCCAGTGACTGTTTCCTCATTAGATCCTGTGTCTGAGTCTTCTCATCCTACACCTCAGGGGCAGCCAGCCCATATGAGCTTCTAAGCATTTCCTGCCAGGGAACTCTCCACTTCTTCTTCCCAGAGCATCCCACTGAAGCGGTTCCTCAGAAGAGGTCATGCAAGAGAAGGCACTTGGATTTCTAGCAGGAATCCCTCATAGGAGACACTGATTTTGATGAAAGGGAAGGGTCCCCTAGATCTCCACTGGAAGATGTCTCGTTTAGAGACATCTTAGAGATCCTTCACCAGAAAGGTAGTTGGCCTTCCCAGGAGGAATTGGTGTTCTTGGAAGCCTTTAGGTCTGGACCATCTATGTCTTGGATTACCCCACCTGTGGACGAGTTTATAGACCTCGTCTCCCACAAGGCATGGAAAGAACCGGACTCCATAGAACCGATCCCCAAATGTTTAGAAAAGATTTTGAGTGCCCCCCAAAAGGCAACACTGGACCAAGGGAATCCCTGTTAATGCCATGGTGGTTGTGGCAGCTACTAAAAAGGAGCTGGCTGAATAGACCTCCTCTGTCCAGCCCCCTAATAGGGAGTCTAGACAGGTTTGGGAAGCGAATGTATACATCAGTGACCTTTGCCTTAAAGTCGCTGAATTATCTGGTACATTTTATTAGGTTACAGAGGGACTTGGTCAAGGAACTCTCTAACTCTTCCCCTGGGTCCATGTCTGCAGAGGAACAGAAGCCCATTTCCTCACTACTGGCCACCCTGCAATCCATTACTAACACATCCATGATTTTAATCTCACACACAGTTGTAGGTTCCTCGTGGGTTGCCAGTTCAGACTTAGCCATAGGGTGACATGCCTGGATGCAGTTGTTTGATTTTTTGGAGCCCTTTAAGACATCATTCAGTGCTCCTTTTGATGGATTTTCTTTGTTTAGGCCAACAGTTAAGGAGACACTCTCCTGCAGTGAGAAGTATGGAAAGACCTAGTCTGTCATGGGAATTTCTACCCCACAGAGATCTTTTTTTAGGGATCAGTGTGGTGGTAAGATGTTGTGGTTATGAAAATCTCAAGGACCTATCCCAGAATCATGTGGAGACTTTTCCCTCAGAGGCAGAGGAGACATTAACTACAATGGCAGATGCCGCCCATGTGGCAGAGGGGCTCCACATGATCAAGGATCTCGAGATTCCTTCTTAGACAGATATTTCAGCACTCCTGAAAGGTAGCCCGACTGTCCCTTTCTGGAGGCAGTTGGGAGGCACTTGTCTTTGCACCTAAAAGCCTGGATAGCCATCACAAAACATTCATGGGTGCAAAGGATCATATCCAGAGGATATTTCATTCCCTTTTTACAGGTTCTCCAAAGGAAAAGGATATGTATCTCTGATATTCCATCCAGTCAGAGAGAGTTAGCAACTCTAGAGATTCAAAATCTGCTGGACGAAAGGGTCATCCAAGAGATCCCCTAGACCAAAGAGGATCCAGAATTTACTCAAAGTTCTTTTTAGTGCCAAAGAAAACAAGGGGTGTTGAGACCCACTTTAGATCTCAGTTATCTGAAACAATTTGTGAAGATTTCCAAATTTTGGATGGTCATGGTTCAGTCCATTCTGCCTGTCTTACAGAAGGATGACTGGATGTGCTGTATCGATCTTCAAGGCGCCTATTATTACATCAGAATGAACAGGCGTTATCAGAGATATCTACGCTTCTGGTTGGGAGCCAGTCATTTCTGGTTGACAAAATGCATGGCAGTGGTAGCAGCTCATCTATGACTGCATGGATTTACTGTTCCCTTGTTTAGCTGACTGTCTCTTTACTGTATCAACCAGTCATCTTCTGCAAAGAGCTAGAGATTACTTACTCCAGTTATCTTACTTTGTGGGAATTATGATAAATCTAGCCAAGATACAGCTTCATTCACTTGAAGTCTTGGAGTTTATAAGGGCTTGCCTAGACACAGTCAGTTGTCTAGCTCTTCTGCCTCAAAACAGAGTTATTATGTTAAAATTTCATGTCAGACAGGTTCTTTCTCATCCTTCTCCCCCATCAAAAATTGTACTCAAAGCATTAGGGTTGATGACTGCTGCAGTAACTTTAATACCCACTGCTTATCTTTATATGAGAATTCTTCAATGGATTCTAGCAGTGCAGTGGTCCTTTATCGACAACCCTTATGACATCTGATAAAATTATCTTGGGTTTGCAGAAAATCCCTGTTCTGATGGATACACTGCAAAGAGATTTCTCTAGGGTGTCCTTTTGTCTTTCCTCTCCCGAATGCCATGTTGACCACAGATGGCTCCCAGTTGGGGTGTGGGGAGTCATTACTTGGGACGGACCATTTAAGGCATGTGATCACCAGAAGAGACACATTTGCATATAAATGTCCTAGAGATGAGAATGGTGCTTCTAGTGTTATAGGCCCTTCAGAGCTGTCTTCTGTTAGGAATGGTTGCTTTTCGAATGGACAACATGTCTGTGGTCTGGTACATCAACAAATGGAGGGAACCAGATCCTATTCCTTGTGCTGAGAAGCAGTGAGAGTTTGGCAGTGGGCAATCTCCTCCACCCGCTTTCTTGTAGCAATGCACATAATGGGGCAGCCCAACATTTTAGCAGACAAGCTCAGCAGGACCATTCTGATGCTTCATGAGTGGTCTCTCAGTCAGTCAGTGGCAAATTTGTTCTTCCACAAATGGGATCAGCCATACTACAACCTATTCACTTCTCCCCTCAACAACAAGTGCAGCAGGTTCGTTGCCCTAATTCCCCCTGATTCACTGAGAGGTGCTCTAGTCTCATACCCTCCCCTGCCTCTATTCCCAAAGTTTCTTCAGAAAGCACTCTGGTTGAACAGCAAATTAATCCTCATTGTCCCCTACTGGCCTTGGCAAGTGTGGTTTCCCTTCCTGTAATCTCACCTAGTATGTCTGCCTTGGATACTGGATCCCAGTCCAGAACTCCTTACACAACCATCAGGAATGATTCATCCAGACTTTGCAGGCCTCAAATTGACTGCATTGTTTCTCCAATTCCTATGATAGCCAAGACATTCCAGGCTTTCCTCCCCAGTCCACCAGATTCTTTTTTTTTGTCCTAAAAACCTTTGACTAGGATGATTTATAAGAGTATGGAAGGGGTTTTCCTTTTGAGCTCATCAGAGAAGAGTGAGTTGAATCCTTTCACAGCTCCTCTCCTGGCTATCTTAGATTTCCTTGTCTCCATTTTTCAAAGCAGAGCAAGCTTCTTCACCATCAAAGTTCAAATGTTCTTCATGTTTCATTGTTGCAGTCAACACACTTGGGTTATCTGCCTGCAGGTAGCCCTCAGTCGGTCTGAATACCAAATCTTGGGATTTCTGCGTCAGATGCTGTCACCTCTTCCATGATGTCAGGTCGTCAGGGGTATAAAACATGCAGCCGACGCCATTACGTCAGTCTTTCTTGCCGAGAAGGAGCCCAAAGCAGAAACAGTTTGTGAGTGCCAGTCGGCCGCTACCTGAAATTTTCGTTTTTTCGAGTTTCAGACCTGAAGTTTTCTAAAGCTAAGTGTACCCCATTGGGGATTCTTTTTTCTTGCTCTAACCGATGTCAGAAAAAGTGAGCAATTGTCTTGCCTGTGGAAAGCAAGTACCTCACAGAGATTTTCATTCTTACTGTGTCACCTGTTTAGGCCCAGACCACAATGTCCCTCGCTGTTGGTTTTGTGCCTTGTTTAATGCCCGAACCATTCGTCGTCTGGCTATTTTTGTAGCTAAATTCTTTCACTCTCATTCTCCGTATTCCGAAATGGCTTCGGTAAGCCATCCGACTACCAATCTTCTGAAAAAGCACACAGACAAAGACAGAGACAGACCACATAGGTCAAAAACTGCCGAAGACACTTCTGCTAAGCTAGTCGCCAGTCCACCGGTACTCAGTGAGGCACCTTTGCAGCCCCTGATGCCCGCTTCTGCAGATTCGCAGGCCTCTGCTGAGACCCATTCGGAGTCTGGTATGATGTGAAATGCTTCTCCGACTATGGAACCTGCGGATGTCTCTACCTTGGATGGGTCCGGAGCCGCTGTGCAGGCACTGGCTTCTGACGGTGTATTCTGACCTACCAATATTCATATTAAACTGACAACTTCATTTCCAGCTAAAACTACCGAGTTTCTCAGGCCCAGAGTTCGCACTATGCCTAGAAAACCGACGTCCAAAGCGCATGCTCAAGCTCCCATGCCACAAAAACAAATGCTTAGAATGGCTGAAGACTTTATTACTCTAATTAGGGGAAGCCAGCCTTCCCCTGCCAAAAGACAAAGAATTGAATTTCCTTCTGATTCTACAGACCAGGAGTCTGATGACTCTGACCCTTATGATTACCAGGACATACCCTTATCTACCTATGAGGACTCAGATTCAGAGGAATCCATTCCCCCTGCCTCCCCTCCAGAGGATTTTTCTTTTGGTGAAAACTTGTATACCTTAAGAGAGCATTTCTGCTGGGAATGCCAGGACTATCCTCAGTCCAAAAAGAGACTCCGGGAATTTTTAGATTTGCCTCAGCACAGGCCTCTAGCTATACCCCCTGTCCTGGATATTGTAGATGATGTCTTCTTGGAGTCCAGTCTTACTCTTGACACCTTACCACCAGCTCCTAGAAAACCTGACAGGTACTACAGAGTACCTGACTCTCACAAAGTTCTCTTTAAGAATCCTACTGTGGATCCAGAGACCATTTCACAGGGACCTAAAGGCATTAAGGCTACTACAGCCAAAAACCCTACCCCTTCAGACAGGGATTCTAGAGCTTTAAAAAGATTGGGTAAGAAGGTATATACCTCTGCAACTCTTGCCATCAGGGCCTTGAATTGCCAGTTTCACATGTTGAAGTACCAGCAACATATTATGGAACTAATTAAACAAAAAATGGTGATACTTCCAGATTGTGCAGAAAATAAAGATTTACAAGAGTTGATGCATTCTGCAAACCAAGTTAGTAAACATACTTTGCAGTGTGGGTTTGATGCCTTAGAAACATCTTGCAGGGCTGCTGTCACTGGGTTTGTACTGAGAGAAGGCATGCTTGGCTAAAGGAACAAGTCTTGTCTGACCATGTCAAAGCAAAACTGCTAGATGCTCCATTAAATCAGGAGTGGTTATTTGGCACAAAAGCAGAAGAAGTTCTTAAAAAGATGGAAGAAACAGCTAAATCTATGCAAACTGTCAAAGATTTCTTACAGGTACAGCCACCTAGATTCAGTAGGCATTGGCCTTCAGAAAACTGGTCCTTCCCAGTCCCTCTCAGGCCTTCTCTGTCCAAATCCAGTGGAAACAGACCACCAAGACTACAGTCTCAGGGTATGCAGAGATCTAAACAATGGAGTGTTTCCACCTCAAAACCAGGGAGTGGTAAGCCATCCCCATATGGAAAAAGTTCACATTGACTTTCCAATTATCCTTCCCAGCCATGCCTAAATACTTGCTCCCCTAGGAGGAAAACTCACCCTTCATGCAAAAAACTGGATGTCCATTACTCAGGACCGATGGGTTCTAAACATTGTATCCCAGGGATACAGATTCTACTTCCACTCACCAAGCGGGTTGCCAGACCTTCCTCCAAACCAGTGGGCAGAGGCTCAAAAGCAAGTACTTTCCCTTCTCCTTATCAGGGCTATTCAGCCTGTTCCAATAGAACAAAGGGGACAGGGTTTCTACTCCAGACTATTCCTGGTGCCCAGAAAAGAGGGCTTTTGGCACCCTATCCTGGATCTATCAATTCTCAACACCTTTCTGGTGGTCCCCAAATTCAAAATGCTTAGACTGGAACAGCTTCTTCTTATGCTAGCCAAGAATGCCTGGTTAGTCACCCTAGAATTAAAAGAAGCTTATCTGCACATCCCCATAAGGGAGTCTTGCAGGAAATATCTATGTTTCAGGGCAGGCTCTATGCACACAGTTCTCTTGCACTTCTCTGTGGCTTATCTACTGCGCCCAGAGTATTCACAAAGTACCCGGCTCCAGCCATTGCATACTGCAGGCAGAGAAATATTCAAATTTACCCATATTTGGATGATTGCTTGATTCAGGTGGACAGTCAGGAATTGCTACTTCAGCACCTGGCATTTGTAAAAGGACTTCTAACTTCACTGGGATACACCATCAATGAAAAGAAATCACAACTGGTGCCCAGCCAACAAATTGTATTCCTGGGAGCAAGCTTGAACACAACTTCCCAGATGGCATTCCTCACTCCAGAAAAGCAGGTCCATTTGACAAACTATTTCAAACTAATGGCTAACAAAACCCAGCTATCTGCAAGGAAAATACTGCAAGCCCTAGGGTTCATGGCCTCATGCATTTTGCTAATTCCATATGCAAGACTGCATATGAGGAAACTTCAGGGGTACTTAAAAAGTCTCTGGTGTCAACATTCTCAGGACCTGGAAACCGTGATTCCTGTCATATCTTGTGTAAGGGCAGAGTTCTTTTGGTGGGCAGACGCACACAACCACAACAGGGGACTTCCTTTCACTCAACCCTTCGCCGCCCAAACCCTGACAACAGATGCATCAGACTATGCATGGGGGGCTCACATGGCAGGCAAATGCATTCAAGGCAAATGGAGCCCAGAACAAATTCCCCTGCATGTCAATCAAAAAGAGATGCTAGCTGTACAGAATGCTCTGACAGTCTTCAAATACTTTATCCTTTCAGGACAGCTCCTGATAAAGACAGACAACACCACAGTTATGTGGTAGATAAACAAGCAGGGCGGAACTCATTCTTACCCACTCTGCAGGTTAGCGATGGCTCTGTGGAACACAGCCGTGAGCAGCTAAGTGCACCTACAAGCTCAGTTCCTGCCAGGCAAGCAAAATTCACTGGCAGACGACATAAGCAGAAATCTACTAGACCCTCCCGAGTGGAAAATCAACCCCATCTCATTCAAACTTCTAACCCAGAGGTGGACCTTTTTGCCTCCCCCCAAAACCACCAATTGAGCAAATTTTGCACCAGGAACCCTCACAGCAAAGCCTGGAAGGTGGGTGCCCTATCCTATACATGGGAAAACCTCTCAATGTATGCCTTTCTTCCTCTGCCCCTCCTCTCAAAAGTACTATTAAAGATCAAACAAGACAGGCCAAGGGCAATCCATATTGCATCAGACTGGCTACGCCAGCACTGGTACCCACTCCTACGCAGTCTGACAGCAGTGCCACCCTGGCACCTACATCACACACCTTCCCTGCTGTCTCAGCAGGAGGGACACATTTTGCATCCACAGCTGCAAAACCTAAATCTTGCAGCCTGGCGTATTCCCTAAATGCACCACCAGCATCCTTCAGCAAACAGGTGCTGGACATCATCCTTGAGGCCAGAAGGCCTAGTACTAGGAAATCCTATGCTGAAAAGTGGAAAAGATATTGTTCTTGGAGTCGGTCTCAAGGAAAGGACACATCTGTGCCCAACTTACCTCATATCCTTGATTACCTAGCAGAGCTGCTCCACAGAGGCCTATCCTTCTCATCCATTAAGATTCATGCCTATGCCATCTAAGCTCATTGTAATACTGAGCCTTCTCTCTTTTCTCACCCTCTCGTCAAACAGTTCCTGAGAGGAGCTAAGAATTTAAGGCCCCCTAGGAGAGCTCCCACCCCGACCTGGGACCTTAACTTTGTACTGGAGAAGCTCACATTTCCCCCCTTTGAACCTGCTGCTTCAGCAGAATTAAAATTCCTCTCTCAGAAAACAGCCTTACTTCTAGCTATTACTTCAGCAAGAAGAGTGTCTGAGTTACAGGCACTAATGGCTGTGGAACCCTTCATTATTTTCCATGCTGGCTGGGTTTTCCTCAGGACTAACCCATCATTTATGCTCAAGGTGGTATCCAGTGTGGCTTTAAACCAATCCATCCATTTACCAACCTTTTTCCCTAATCCTCAGAATAAAGGGGAAAGGATCCTGCACTCCTTGGACGTGCACAGCAGCTCAGGTTCTACCTCGACAGGACTAAACCTTTCAGAAAATCTGACCAGCTGCTAGTCAGCTTTGCTACAGGGCCAGAGGGCAAGGCCATTTCAATGCAAACCATTTCCAAATGGATAGCACACTCCATCCATTTCTGCTACAAACACCATGGAAAACCTACCCCACAGGGGATCAGAACTCATTCCACTAGGGCAACCTCAACCTCTACAACATTTATCAGGGGGGAGTCCCTACCAGGGACATCCTGAAAGCTGCAACCTGGAGTTATGCACACATCTTCACTAAGCATTACCACTTGCCTATCTTTTCTAAATCCAGAGCTGGATTTGCCACAGCAGTCTTACAAGGCCTGCTAGCCAGCCCTAATACTTCTTGACTGCCTCCACCCTTCCTCAGCTTTGGGAATCCACCCAAGTGTGATGACTGCAACAGTGAAACACAAAGAATATAGTACAGTTGTGTACACTTACCATAAATGTAGATGTTCGAGTGTATTCACAGTTGCAGTCCTGGTTACCCTCCCTCCAGCCCCCTGACGTTTCTATACTCTCTACCTATCCTCTTCTTGGCCATATCTTATGGCAATGTTATTTACTTTTTACTGGAGGTGTTCCACACCATGTAATTGCTTCCTATTTTGGGGGCTCCTGACATCTGGGGCAAGCAAAAACTGATGTAATGGCATAGGCTGCATGTTTTATACCCCTGATGACCTGACATCAAGGAATAGGCGATAGCATCCGACACAGAAATCCCAAGACTCTGGTATTCAGGCCGACTGTGGGCTACCTGCAGGCAGATAACCCAAGTGTGATGACAGCAACAGTGAATACACTCGAACATCTACATTTATGGTAAGTGTACACATCTGTACTTTTGCAGCCATCTCCAACTATCCCACTGGAGATAATGCTTCTCCTTTAGCTTCATCTAAGTTATGTAAGGCCTTTCTGAAAGGTACCTTTTTGCTTAGACCTCCAATTTGAGATCCCACTCCACCTTAGGACCTAACTTTGGTATTACATTCACCTTTTGAGCCTTCAGCTAAAGTAGACCTTAAGTTTCTGTCTTGGAAAACAGTCTTTTTGATCGTTATCACTTTAGCTAGATGAGTATCTGAACTCCAAACACCCTCTTTGAAACCACCGTATTTGATTTTTCATAAGGATAGAGTTATCTTACACACTAATCCTTCTGTTCTATCCTCTAATTCAAACATCAATCAAGTGATCAGTTTACCAGTTTTCTTTCCCAAGTTTGGCAGTAAAGGAGAATATACCCTTTATCTTTTAGATGGCCATAGACAACTTTGCCTTTACATTCACTATGACTAAGGAATTTAGAAAAAAAATATCAATTATTTGTCTCCTTCTCAAATGATAAGATGGGGAAGACCAGTCTCAAAAACGGCACTAACCAAATGTTAAACAGATTGTATTTCCTGCATTTATTCTTTGAGAGGCTTAACCTTGGCAAGATAACCAAAAGCTCACTCAACTAGGTCTATGGCTACATCAGCTGCTTTTTTGGGCTAGATCCTCCATAGATGACATTTGTGCAGCTGCCACATGGTCTAATGCCTGTACTACTCTTTCTCATTACAAATTGGACATTATTTCCAGAAGCATAGCTTTTGGTTCTGCGGTTCTTTGGAATGTTCTTCCATGAGGGCTACCCAAGGTGACCGTAGCTGAAGACTCTTTCGAGTCACTGAAGAATGAATGAAAATGACATCATCGGATATAAAAGTTATGTACTTACCATAACTATGCATCTGTGTTGTTCATTTTCATTCTATCTCAGCTTCCCTCCTACCTTCCCCCTGTCCATGTCTTTGGGAAAGATCTAACAGAATTGTTATAAGGAACCATAGTTCCTGTTTGAGCTCCTGATCTTTCAGCTATCACTTTTCTGTCATAGCTATGTGGATATACCGTATTGTGATATTATATAATAGCAAACTCGATCTGAGATAATACAGTGGTCAGCGGCATTGTGGGTAAGGGAGGAGCTCAAGAGAGTTGAATTCTAGAATCTAAAGAAAGTCGCCAAGTCAGATCCAAGGTTCGGATCCAAACCCATTGAAGAATGAAAATGGACAACAGAGATGCATAGTTATGGTGAGTACATAACTTTTATTTTTATTTTACGGGCATGCATTTTTTGTATTCTGGCTTATCATTTGGTGCTTCTGCATATTTCACTAAAGTCCCTCTTCTTTTTTGTACTTTTCCATCTTGCGTACTGGGCTGGATACTCTCCTTTATGTGATACTGTGCACCACAGTGCCTACATTTTTCTGCTGTCTGTAGCATTTCTGATTTTTTTTTCTCCTGTGTGCTCTTTTCATTCCCTCCACCATTTTTTTGCATTATCCTTTTTTTTTTTTTTTTTTTTTTTACTGTCCTAGCAATGTATTTATTTTCTTTATAATTTGTTAACTGTTTAAGCGGACTTGTCCATAGACCCTTTTGAGACATGACTTGGACCTCAGGGACAAAGTACTGTAGCCATTCAACCAGCATATTTTTTTTTCAGTCAACCTGTATAGCAGAGTGCCTGTACCAAATTAATTCTTGTCCAGACATGGGAAGAAGAAGAAGGTGCAAACTTCATGTATTTGCCTGAGGTCAGGATTTTGAACCCCAGATCATGGAGATGTGAGGCAAAGATCTTAACACCGAGACACTTTGTTTTCCCAGTCTTCATTGTTTCTACATTTTACTGTTTACTTTTGCTTGGATTTATGAAACGTCAGTGGATATGACAAAATGTAGCAGTTTATCTAGAACCATTTGTGGCTGAGCTACTGCTTTCCTCCTCATCTATCCACTGCTGCAGGACTGTATTTTTCTGATCCTATCTCTTTATTAATATCATTAAATTCCTAATGTCCTCTTGGTGCCCACAGCCTCATGTAAGCTCCAGTTTTTGTCTGACACTTCTAAGTTTGTATATTTCATATTCTTCGTTTTTCCTTTCTTTTTTTAACAAGAAACATCTTTATTAAATTATTGTGTATGACATAGGCAATCTTACATTTATATCAATGAAAATAAACCATACTAACATAATCTCAGTTACAAACATTATACATTGCATACCATGCTGACACAACTGTAGCTGCATACACTATACATCACTTATAATGCATTCTGCCATTGCCAGACAACCATTACATAGCTCATTCAAGTCCTGCCTTCTTTTAAACCTCATTCCTCCTCTGCATGTATTGATCCCACACTTCCCATTTTTCCTATGTAATTTGCTGCTACCCTTTTCTAAAGATGCCAATTCCAGGTGTTTTATCTCTGTTAATATCTTCACTACTTCTAGTAAAGTTGGTTGAGACTTTGATTTCCATTTTCTAATAATTGCTTTTTTGGCAGCCATCATAATTAGACTGCGCAAGGCCTTACTATGTCTAGACAATTCTGATTCTGTATTTTAATTAAAAAAAACAATTTCCTTAGTTACAACAGTTTGCTCACTCAGCATATCTGACAGAGCAGTCTGCAGGGAATCTTTAACATCGGCCAACTCATTACATTCCCAGAAAATGTGTTCACAGTTACTTCTTTCTTCCTCATCACACCTCCAACATTTGCTGTCTACCAGAGGAAAAATTCTTTGGATTCTACATGGGGTAGAAAAATATCTGAGTTTTGTTGCATATTTGGGAGGGATACTTATATCCCCCATTGTTTCTTTGTGAATTGCTTATCCAGTCTCTCTTCCTAATCCTTTTTAACCTCCTCTGATTGATTCTTATATTTACCATGCAATATTTTATAGGCTGTACTAATTATTCCTTTCTTAACATCAGCCTCTGTTCTAGATTCTACTAAAAACTCTACCAGTGCTGGTCTTTCGTTTAGGACTCCCTGTTTCTTTCTCTTTGCCTATACTCCGATTATCAGTTCTTGACAGGGAATGCAGTCTCTAACCTGCAGTCCAAATAAGTTCTTGGCCTCTTCATCATTCTATTACCTTTCCCTCTCAAGTTATTTGCTCCCAATACCTTGGTTCCTTTGCCAGTTATCTACAATAAATTCCAGCCCCGTCTTGCCTATTGTCTATATCCCTAATTGAAATCATCCCTATCAGCAGCATCTCCTTCCTCCATTCCCATGTTGGCTTAGTAATTAGAATACTTTCTGCTACTTTATGAATATAGTACTCTGTATGATTATTATTATTCTCCTTCAAGGTCTGCATCCAAAATCCCAGTCTCTCTTTGAGCTTTCCCCATTTCATCATCTCTTTCCACTTTGAATTATAGTTTTCTTCTTGTACTATGTATAGGAGCCTTAACTGTGTTGCTCTTAAATAACTCTAGATCAGGTAATCTCAGTCCACCCTGTTCTATTGTAAGAGTAAGCTTATTCTACTTGACTCTTGCCATCGTCCCCTCCCAGATAAAATCCATCAGCTGTTTATTAATTGCTACCCACAACTTCTCCTATGACTGATAAAAATATGCCTGACTTGTGCATAAGACTAAAGGGATAAAAAACATTTTAACTGCTTGTATTTTCCTATTGACATCCATATAACAGAGCTTCCATTTTCTCAGTTTTTGTATTATCTTTTGTTTAGTCTCTTCCCACATATCCTTAGCTGCCACACTAGAATCATTTTTAATCCATACTCCTAAATACTTCACTTTATCATGTCCCATTAAATATGGATATTGCTGAACTAATTTGTATGTGGTAAATAATTTACCCTATTGCCTTTGTTTTAGCTTCATTAATTGTGTATCCCAAAAGATTTGAAGCTGTCTCAATATGTTCCACAGCACTGTAATGTCCCTTTCTGGTTTTGTCCGATATAAAATGTCATCTGCAAATACAGCCAGCTTTTCTTGACTGCCATGCCAATTATATCCTTGAATTTCTGAGTCCCTTATTTTCTTTGCTAGTGGTTCTAAATATAATGCAAATAACAAAGAGGAGAGAAGACACCCCTGCCTAGTTCCTCTGCTCAAGCAGATATTATCAGAGAGGACCCCACCCACTTTAGTTTTCACCTCCAATCCCTCATATATCCTCTTAATCAACCATATCATTTTATCAGGGAATTCAAATGCTTCCATTGCTGTGCTCATGAAGTCCTAGCTTACTCTGTCAAGTGCTTTTTCTGCATCACAAGGGTATTTTCTCACATTCTGCTTCCCTCTGGATCATCACTGTTCTGTTAATGTTGTCAAATGTTTGCCTCCCCTCCACAAAACCACATTGATCCATATCTGTCAATTTGGTGTCACTTTTGCCATTCTTTTAGTCATTATAGATGTAAGCACTTTATAATCATGGTTTAGTATTGAAATGGGCATGTCTGAAGCTGGATCTGATGGATCTTTACCCTAAGTATTACAGCTACCACAACTTTCTTCTAGGATATTGGTGCTCCTTTTAAAATACTGTTGAACAAAACCTTCCAGATCTTTATCATTTATATCCCTCCTAGCTTCCAAACTTCCACAGGAATCCCATCTGTTCCTGTGGACTTTCCCATAGATTGGTTGTACGTCGCCATTTTTATTCTCATCTCCTCCTATCCTAACTGTTAGTAATTGAGCCTCCTCTACATCTAACCTTGGCATATTTAAAGCTTCTATAAATACTTCCATTTGTACCTTTTCTTGATTTCCATATTTCTCTGCTTTATACAGACTTTCATAGAATTTCTGAAATATTCTAATACTTCTGCAAGATCCCTTGTTATGTTCCTTGTTATAGGCTCCATAAGCTTGGTGACAGCCCTTTCTACTTTCTTTTGCCTGAGTCTTTGTGCTAAACGTTTTTGTGTTCTAAAGTTATTATCAAAAAAAGTTGCTTAATAGTAATCTTTCTAAACTCAAACATATTATCACGGTAATCTCTTACTTCTGTTTAGCATTCTGCAGTTGATCCTGTTCTAGTTCTGTGAGATTCCGCCTGTTTTGCAATACTTCAACATTTGTCAGTCCCCTTCTTGTTACTTCTTAGCCATATCTCCTTTTCTTTTATTTCCATCCTGTTTTTAAACTCCACTTTAATATTATCCCACTCCCTAGCTATATTTTCAGAGGAAATTTATTCTTCATTTTTCTTGGGCTCAAAATGAATCAGATTGGCTAACACATTGTGGAGTCTGTCATCTCTTTATACCATTGCTTTGTATATTCCATGGAGTTGTTCTTCTACCACATGTAAGAGTGACATCTCTTGAAATACCCAGACTTGCTATATAAATTTAGAACCTGAATACTCAGTTCTTCCAGTGTGAGATTACGTTGCATATATCTTAGTATTTACCAAATGTTGGCAAGCTAGCACTTTCTACATATTTCTTTCTCAATTTTACATACTTCTATTTTTCACTGTTTCAGTTTATGCCTTTTTAGTTCCTCATGAATGTTTTGTAGTTGTCTGTTACCTGAAGTTCTATATGTTTGCTTGTGTTTGTGTGTGTGTGTGTGTGTGTGTGTGTGTGTGTGTATACATAGACACACACACACATATATATATATATATATATATATTTGTATTTGTATTTGCGATAAGTTGTGCCAGTTTGTTTCCCTTATTTGATGAAATGAGTGTTTTAGCAACATGAAATATACTCGTGTGTATAATATATATATATATATATATATATATATATATATATATATATATATATATATATATATGTGTGTGTGTGTGTGTATATATATATATATATATATGTTCATATGTGCATATGTGTCTATATTATAAAGCCGAAAGCTCTAAAGAGCGAATACAAGTACATCGACACATAAAGACCTATGTACAAAAATAGCGAAACACGTATTGAGTGAAAATCAGAACATCAAACGCATTTCTTTGGCCAGCAGCGCGATCCTGGGAATAAGGAAATATATCCTTTTCCCATCTGTAGTGCAGTCTCGGAGTTGGTATATTTAAGTAGGGGGGTGTAGGGGGTGCAGGGGGGCTTCCCCCCTGCAAAACTGTATTATTTTAGTTTTATTTAGTTAATTTACGTATACCTGCATGGTGCTGTTGTTTCAAGAAACACGTTCGGTGTTTTGATTTTCGCTCAATACGTGTTTCGCTGTTTTTGTACATCGCTTTTTATGTGTCGATGTACTTGTATTCGCTCTTTAGAACTTTCAACTTTATAATATAGACCCTATATATATATATATATATATATATATATATATATATATATATATATGTGTGTGTGTGTGTGTGTATTGATGATGTCCAGAATATTTAGAAGTGGAATGACTAACAATTGCAGTGATAGGAAATCATCGTAATTAATTTACAATTAAATGCTAAAATTAAGGATTAAAAAAATCAGGTATAGTTTACCAGCTAGGTTCTAAGTAGACTGTCTTGTACAGATACGCTGCTGCTTTCTGATTCTTTGTTAGCTGGTGGCCCCCATTCAGGAGCATTCGTTGATTACCTCTGGGGAAGATGACTCCCAGGGCTATAATAGCAACTTCAGAAAGATACTTGGCTATCAGAGTTTCATCTAGGAAAGTATTAATCAAGATTTAAGGTGGCCAGAGGACCTTCCATTTAATTTCCTTAATATTTTCAAAGTGACATCCAGTCTTTTTTGGGGATGTACCGGATTAATATTTAAGGTGGCCAGAGGACCTTCCATTTAATTTCCTTAATATTTTCAAAGTGACATCCAGTCTTTTTTGGGGATGTACCGGATTAGCTGTGAGGCACCTGTTACAGCAGATGTTCTTTATTGATCACTTCTGCAGTAACCTTAAGTATATCCTGTCAAATATATAACAACTGGCTAGCTTCCAAAGCTTCAGGGTACCTTCCACATGCCCAAACTGTCAAGCAGCTCAACCTGAAATGACTAAAAAAACAGTATGGGTGCAAAGCCCTTTGGGGCTTTACTGCTGCTGAAGAGTATGCTTGTGAGGCTTTTGAAGATAGACAGTTGGCTTGTGCTTTTTTTTTTTTTGCTGGACAGATATGTTCCCTTTAGGTGGAAAAAACTTCCATTTTCATAAGTTTTGTTGATGTCTTATTACTGTCCTCTTCAAGAAATTATTTTAAAGCTAGGAGTGTTGTTATTTAAAGGACTATCTTGAGAGTGTAAATGGAGCACTTGTTTCTTTCTGTCAGTTTAAAAGTAGTATAAAGTAACTGAAAAATATTTTCTGTGGAGAAATTGTTTATTTTATTTCTGTGTTGGGTCTGCCAGATTGTTTTAAAGTGCTTTTTACTGTGTTTTTTTTTTCCTCTCAAAAAGTAACTTTTGTGGACTGGTAGTTTTTCTGGCATTTGTTGCTTTGTCTTGTTTGGGAAAGAGGCACCATTTCCATCTTGACCATAGAACAGATTACCAGTACTGCCATCATTTGATCTTCCATCTGTAACAAGAAAAAGTTAAGCAAACAGCCTTTGTCGTCACAGCAGGCTAGCAATTTGTCTTAGCCGCAGGTGGGCAACTCTGATTTGGACATTTGTTGTACTTCAGACCACTCCGCTTTTAGCCTGGATCCCTCTGGTGTAGCTCCTATTGCCACTATGGACTGGGGGGTTAGCTATGTCCTCTTTGATTGTTGGAATCCCCCTCAATGGGCAAGGGAGAGACACTTTTGTCAGTCCCGGGAGACAGAACAGGGAAGGTTTCCCAGTCATGTTTGAATGCTGTGTCCATCTCTGGGGAAGCAGCTGTTGCCATTAGTAACATTGTTGGCCCCATTTTTCCTGTCAGAAAGAAACAGAATAACACGCACGTATCTACTCCTTAAATTCTTTGAATAGGAGTAGTTTATTAGGACTGGCTCAGGATTTAATTCAGGCTTTTGCTTCAATTGTAAAGTAGTTTTTAGTAAAGAAAAGAGGAATTCCTCCTTTCCTGAAGAGATTCAAAATTCTGAATCTGAACAGAAAGACGCAGGCACGGATTCAGGGTTTTGTCCTCAGATTTCTGATTCAGACCCAGAGGACAGCTCAGTTTCTGATTTTCCTTCTGGAAGTTTCTCTTTCTTTGACACTATTGCGAGAATATCCCAGTGTTTTCAGTGGGAGAACACTGAGGTTTCTCAGTACCTCAGAAAGGACTTTGAGTTGTTACAGAAGGTTTTTCTTGAACCTACACTTAGTCCTCCTGCCCTGTACTGTCTGCTTTAGAGGATTGTGTCGTACTGCCTACAGTTTTCCCAATAGTCAGCCAGTTATTGCTGAAAAGGCAGAGAGGATGTATAAAATTCCTTAGTCTTTCACATTTTTATACACTATTCCAAAACCTGATCCATCAGCTAAGCTCTTAGCTAATTCCAGACCTACTCTTTCTAATAAGGATGGGAGAATTATTGATAGATATGGAAAAAATGTATACTTCTGCAACTTTCATTTTCAGAGTTGTGAATTGTCAGGCTCGTGTGCAAAAGTTTGTGCTGACAAATTGTGAAAGTATGACTTTTATGTACAGTTTCATCTTGTAAAGAAAAATCTGCTTAAAATAACTTTCTATTGCACAGTTCACTACACATTGTAGTGAAAAGTCAGTGAGTTTCCATGTGGAAGAGCAACAGATGACAATGGATGAAACTGACGAGAATATGGTCCAGGAAGATGCTTTAGAACTTTCTGTAGAATGCCCACAGGAAATGGAGCACAAAGAAATTGCCCTCAGTTTAGAAAACAATGATTTAATGGAAGAGTTGCTTGGTTTAATAGACAGACATATTTAAGATCAGTGAAAGAAAGTCAATAAGTGCTAGAAGTTTGATAAAACAAATGAACATGATAATCTGGAGTGTTCATAGAAGCTCATACAATATAACATAAATAAATGGGATATATTAGTGTGCAGCTAGTCAATAACAGATAAAGTCTTACCACAAAAACACAGGGCAGTAATGGAAAGGAAGGGGAGAAATCAAATGCTGTCATAGAAGTATTGAATAGATAAAACTATAAAGCAGTTAAAACAAGAAGTGTCACTGTTGGAAGAGTACAGAAGTGGGAACATATCAACAGAAATACTTAGAAAGATAGATGTGATAAAAGCAACATGCAGTATCAGAACAGATCAGCATCTATTGTACACTATTGCAAACAATAAACTAAAGATATCAGCACAGGCAGGAAAACTTACAACTCAAAGTCCTTTCTGAGGTACTGAGAAACCTCAGTGTTCTCCCACTGAAAACACTGGGATATTCTCGCAATAGTGTCACAGAAAGAGAAACTTCCAACAGGAAAATCAGAAAAGTACAGTTTTGTACCTACCATAAATGTAGATGTTCATCGTGCATACAGCTGCAGTAATCACAGATGGGTTCTCTGCCGTCAGGCGGGTCCTTGGTCGGCCGAATTCCAAAGTCTAGGTCCGGCGTCGGTTGTCGTCACTCTCTTTCCTGACGTCAGTGCGACAGATGGGAGTGGGTCCAGCTGCAGATGGGAGTGCTCTTGCCTTCCCCCCCATCAGGGGGGGAGCTCAACACCTTTTTTCCACCCAATTGCTCCTTCTCCAACCCGCTATCCGGGTTCGGAGCGTTTGGAGCTGAGCAGCGTTGGAGCCGGGGGTGGGTCGGCACCGACAGTACTTGGTACTTCGTATCCGACCCTGCCCTCGAGCCTGTCGGATCCGACCTCTCGGGGCCGTGGTCCGAGCTTCGGATCCGGGGGATTCAGTGTGCCTTCGGCTCCATCCAGGGCGGAGCACACTGGTCCCTCGGATCCGATGGTCTCGGCGCCGGCTCCGATCCCTTCATCGGATCCGAGTGGGAGCCGACTTTCGGATCCATTAGAGAGTGGCTCTCCCTCGGCCTTCGATGTTGTGGAGAGGGCTCTGTTGAGAGCATCCGGACCCCCGGTCCTTGCATCGGCTCCTTCCTGCACTCCCTCTCTGCTGGGCCAGGCTTCCATCACCCGGCCAAAGGGACAGCCTGCTTCGATGTCACAGATGGTTCCATTGGAACAATATGTTGCTGGCGAGGCCTCCTCGGACAGTCCCCCCGAGGAAGCTCCCCGCAAGCATAAGTGCAAAAGGAGGCACGTGGACTCCCCTGAGTCCTTAACTGAGGACATGGACTTGGAGGAAGGGGAAGGCTCCCCAAGATCGTCCCCTGAGGATGTCTCCTTTGGAGACATCATGGAGATGCTGAGAATCAGAGGTGGGTGGTCTGCCCCCAAGTCTTCCTCTGACGAGTCCATGTTCTGGAGGCATTCGAGGCAGGCCCGTCTACCTCTTGGGTGTCCCCTCCAGCTGACCCCCTGGTGGACCTCATTACCACCAGGGCGTGGAAGGATCCGGACACCGTGGAGCCAATACCGAAGCGCCCGGATAGGATTCTTAGCCCCCCCTCAAACCGATCACATTGGAGTAAGGGGCCCCCCGTAGATGCCATGTTGACGGCGGCAGCCACAAAGAGGGAATTGACTCAGGAGAGCCCCTCAGTCCATCCACCGACAAAGAGCCCCGTTTGATGGACCGCTTAGGGAAGCGAGTCTTTAGTTCAGCGACCTTCTCGGTAAGGTCTCTGAACTATATGGCACATGTCATCAGGATGCAGCGGGATCTTATCAAAGAATACGCTGCATCCCCCCCTGAGTCCATGTCGGAGGATGACAAACAATTGTACTCCACCCGAATGGCCACTCTGAGATCGATTTCAAACACCTCTATGCGGCTATTGTCCCACGCCACAGAGGGAGCCGCTAGGGCTAGCGGAGCAGGCCTAGTCATGAGACGTCAGGCCTGGCTCCGTCATTGCGATTTTTACGGAGCCCTTTAAAGCGTCCTTCGCGAAAGCCCCTTTTGATGGTTCTGCCCTATTTGGCAAAACAGTTCGCGAGACACTTGTCCAGAGCGAAAAGGACGGGAAGACGTTGTCTGCCGTCGGAGTCCGCTTCTCTGCTCCCCAGCGGTCCTTTTCAAGGAACCAAAAGGGTCAGAAGAAGATGTGGTTCCGAATATCACAACATTCCCAACCAGCTCCGGACAACCAGTCCTACCGTGGCAGAGGTGGACAGGGAGGACGCCGCCCCAGGGGCAGAGGGGCTCCAAGAAACTTTGGGTCCAGAGAACCTTTCTCTGAGCGGCCTGCGCAGCAGCCCTGAGGGGTTGCCCGGCTGCTCCACTCTGGAGGCAGTCGGGGGGGCGCTTTTCGGAACACCTAGCGGCATGGGAGTCCATCACAACAGACCGCTGGGTGCTTCGCATCATATCCAGAGGGTACAAAATACCAATACTCCATGTCCCCATATCCAAGAACCTCCCCGATGTACCACCCGATCAGAGGGAGGCCGCAGCTGCAGAAATTCAGCAGCTGCTAAGAAAAAGAGCCATCCAGCCCGTCCCCCAAGACCAGCTCGGATTAGGGTTCTACTCCAGGTTCTTTTTGGTGCCAAAAAAGGCGGGGGACTTGAGACCTATCCTAGACCTTTCCCGCTTGAACCTGTCAGTAACCAAGGAAAAATTCCGGATGGTCACTCTTCAATCTATCCTCCTCCTTTTGAGGGAAAACGATTGGATGTGCTCTATAGACCTCAAGGATGCGTACTACCACATTTTAATGGACAAACTATCCAGGAGGCTCCTTCGCTTCCGGCTGGGGGCCAGTCACTACCAGTTCAGGGTCCTTCCCTTTGGCCTCACCACAGCCCCCAGGGTGTTCACCAAGGTATTAGCAGTGATTGCGGCCCACCTGAGACTCCAGGGAATACAGGTCTTTCCGTACCTGGACGACTGGCTCCTGACCGCACCAACAAGGCATCTACTTTGCTCAGCCAGAGACTTCTTTCTCCATCTAGCCCCACAGCTAGGCATTACTATCAACGTCGGCAAATCTCTACTGGCTCCAACGCAGGTCATAAAATTCATAGGTGCCAGAATAAACACTAGAGATTTGCGAGCCTTCCTAACTTCTGAGAGAATCCGGAACTTACAACTTCATGTGCGGGCTATCCTCCATTCAAAGGCTTCACCAGCGGAATTGGTCCTGAGGGCACTAGGCTCCATGGCGGCAGCGATTACGCTCCTTCCATGCGCCCGTTTGAACATGCGGGTACTGCAATGGACTCTGCTAGTGCAATGGTCCTTTCTATCCCTTCCTCTCCACCATCCCATTGCTATCAGCAAGGCTTGCAGGAGGGCGCTACTATGGTGGCTCCAAGCCTCGAACTTCCATACGGGCTGTCCCTTCTGCACCTCTCCCCCTCTCACCACGGTGACCACGGACGCTTCCCACCTTGGGTGGGTGGGGGGGGGGCATTATTCAGGCAGGACAGTCCAAGGCACTTGGAACGATACAGAGACCTCCCTGCATATCAACGTTCTGGAGATGAGAGCGGTGCTGTTGGCGTTGCAAGCACTTCAGGGCTTCCTCCCCACAGGAACGATTGCAATTCAGTCGGACAACATGTCGGTGGTCTGGTATATCAACAAACAGGGGGGAACCAGATCTTACCCTCTATGCCGCGAAGCCATGAGAGTGTGGGAATGGGCGATCTCCACCAACCGCTTTCTGATTGCAACGCACATTCTGGGGAGGACCAACATCCTAGCGGACAAGCTCAGCCGCACCCTTCTTACCCCGTATGAGTGGTCTCTCAATCCTCTAGTAGCGAAGCAGATATTCGCAACATGGGGGCGACCCTGCTGCGATCTTTTTGCATCTCCATCAAACACCAAATGCGACAATTTCTTTGCTCTAATCCCCCCGCCAGGGGAAACTCCAAGAGACGCTCTGGTGCATGCTTGGCCACCCGGTCTACTCTATGCCTATCCTCCTCTACCACTAATGATACAACTCTTACAGAAAGCCTCACGGTTGGGGAGCAAGATGATTCTCATTGCCCCATTCTGGCCTCGGCAAATTTGGTTCCCTTACCTGTGGTCTTACCTTGTGAATCACCCTTGGATTCTAGATCCCATTCCGGATCTCATCTCCCATCCGTTGAACTTACCAACTCCAAACCTGGATAATCTGAAACTGACAGCTTGGTTGCTCCAGTTCCACTCCTAGTTAGGACTCCCGGTATCTCTTCACCAGTCAAAGCCATCCTTGTGGCAGCGCATAAGCCCTCCACCAGGAAAGTGTACCACAGTAAATGGAAACGTTTTTCCATCTGGGCGGAGCATCACGATCTAGAACCCTTTACGGCTTCTCTTCCATCCATATTAGACTTCCTAACTGAACTCTTTCAGGAAGGCGCTAGTTGTTCAACTGTCAAAGTGCAATTGGCAGCCATATCACATTACCATGTGGGACATGATACAGGGCCCTTGATGTCGGCCAAATTGTGTAAAACCTTTCTCAAGGGCACCTTTTTACTTAGACCCCCTGTAAAGGAAGCCGTACCTCCCTGGGATCTTACATTAGTTCTTCAATCCTTGACTGCTCCACCCTTTGAACCCGCTGCTTCAGTAGATCTCAAATTCTTGTCATGGAAAACAGCATTCCTTGTAGCCATCACTTCAGCGAAAAGAGTGTCGGAGCTTCAAGCTCTCTCTGTGAAGCCTCCTTACCTGATCTTTCACCCAGATAGAGTGTACCTCAGGATCAATCCCTCCTTTCTTCCCAAGATAGCATCAGAAACCAACATAAATCAATCCATAAATTTGCTGGTTTTCTTTCCTAAATATCAGAATAAGGGAGAGTACAAGCTGCACTCATTAGATGTTCATAGGCAGCTTCGCTTTTATACTCCTAGGACAGCTGGCCATAGACAATCCGACCAGCTGTTCGTTTCCTTTGCCAAATTTAACTTGGGGAAAGCTATCTCTAAAGTATCTTTATCTCGCTGGATTTCCCAATGTATCCTACTGGCGTATCAAGCCTCGGGTAGACCCGCACCAGAAGGAGTTCTTGCTCATTCCACCCGCTCCATTTCTACCTCTGCGGCCTTCAAGTCTAGAGTTCCATTGGATGATATTTGTTCTGCAGCCACTTGGGCTTCATCTCATACCTTTATTAACCACTACAAGCTAGACGTGCTTTCTAGAGGGAGAGCATCCTTTGGCTCTGCGGTGCTTCGTAATATCCTTCCATGATGGTCACCCAAGGTGCAGGTAGCTGGGGACTCTGTCCCACAGGTTGCTGACAAATGAATATCCTACTTCAGATTTAGAAGTTATGTACTCACCATAACGTTCCATCTGAGTAGGTAGTTCATTTGTCTGCAACCATCCCCCCCTCCTTCCCCCTGACCTTCTTCGGATCTACTAGTTGTTAGATATCCTTTGTTGGATATATATTGAGGGGCAAACTCGATCTGAGGTCATGGAGGGTTAGCAGTGGATTATGGGTGAAGGGAGGAGCTAGGAGCTCGGTTCCATTAGCTTGAAACAAGTTGCCGGCTCGGATCCGATATCGGATCCATAACCCACAGGTTGCAGACAAATGAACTACCTACTCAGATGGAACGTTATGGTGAGTACATAACTTCTAATTAACCGGCAAAGTCCAATGTGGAACGAAGCCAATTTTCAGCGGAGGCCCAGGGAGAAACAGTCCAGATGCTTGTCTTTGTAACATGGGAGGAAACCGGAGTACTCGGAAGAAACCCACATGAGCGCAGAGAGAACATGCAGACTTCGCACAGAAGGCACTCCAGCTGAGAATCGAATCAGAGAGCCTCTTGCTGTGAGGCGGCAATGGTACCCCTGCACCACTGTGCTGTCCAAGCATATGCTGTTGAACTTAAGCTGTTGGCTAGAGACAGTATGGAAGGATCTTCCCAGCCCGAGGGTCAGCTGTCTGCCAAGAAGACCAAAAAAGCTTGGTTGGATACTTTGGCTGTGCTACCTCTGCTGGACATCTCTTTTGAGGCTAGTGAAAGCCCAGAGAACTGTCTGATTTCCTTATCAGATTCCTCTGCCATGGATCCGACATCATGTATGTCCATGGAAGCCTTGCAGATGTTTGTTTCGGATATTCAGGAGGAACCTCAGCTGATAATTACCAAAGGGCCTAGGGGTGTTCTTCAGATTCTAGCTAGAGAAGAGACACTGACTGCAGTAATTGAGTGTCATCAGGGGGTCAGAGCCTCCTAAAATTTTTAAGGCTGACGTCCCCTTAAAAAAGAAGCAAAAAAACAAGCATATTTCTCTTGCTCCTAAAGATCCTCAGAGTGAACGGTAAAACTTCACTCAAGGCTTGTTTAATGCTCTCATGGCTCTAAAGCCTCCACATGGAGTGTCTGTTTATGCTCCACCTTGGTTTTCTACCCCTTTTAAGAGGCTTAGGCAGCAAGATTCCTCTGATGATGATGATGATGATGATGCAGATTCTGATGAATCCTTCGCTTATTCTTCTCAGATTCATTCTTCCTTAGATTATGCTTCTGTTGAAGAAGAGTCTATAAGTCCTGACTCTCCTTTTGAAGAGATTTTCTTTAGTGACACTATTTCCCAAATGATGGAATTTTTTAAATGGGATTGTGCTCAGGTGTCTGATGTTCAGAAGCGGTACTATGAGCTTCTGTAAATGGAGTTTCCCAGGTCCTCTGCTGTTCCTCCTGTTCTTGCTGTCCTGCTGGATGCCTTTTCCACTGCTTCTCAGGCTTCTGATTCCCTGCCTCAAAAACCTGATAGGTTTTATAACATGCCTGATTATTGCAAGTTTCTTTTATAAGTGCCCCTCTGCTGACCCTTCTGTGGTGTCAGTTGCCTCTGATAACCCTTCTAAACTGTTGCCCTCTGCATAGTTGCTTCCATCTGACAAGGACAGCAGAACTATGGAGAGGCTGGGCAAGCAAGTGTATACTTCTGCTACCCTGGCCTTTAGAGCTGTGAACTGTCAGATGCATATGACCAGATATGTTTTGGCTGTCTTCTCTCAGGCCTCTCAGGTTATTTCAGATCTTCCTGATTTTGAGGGGAAGGCCTCTTTTCTTACTAGGGATGTCTTCTCAGGTTGCTCGCCATTCCATTAAAGACAGCTGTGATGCAGCTAATATCTCATCTAGGGCTGCTACTTTTGGCTCTATATCGAGAAGATATTCCAGGCTCTGACTTCTTCCTTTACCTAATGACATCAAGGCTAAATTGAAGAATGCTGCTCTGGATAATAAGCATTTGTTTGATGCTGCTGATGATGATTTGTTTAAGTCCCTGCAAGAAAAGGGTAATGCTTTCGGATTTGAAACATATTTTTGTTTTACCTGTTCCTAAATTTCAAAGGAATTACCTGGACAAGCCTGCTTTTGTTCATAGATTGTTTCTCCCCCCCCCCTCCCAAGGCAAAAAAGTGTGATAGAAGGGCTCCTTCTGCTAAGGCTACCCAAACTCCTCCTACCCACAAACCTCCTTTTCCTGACAAACCAGGTGCTATCTGACTATCCTTGCCATACTCTTCTGAATCACATTCCTCTTTCTCTGCAGTTTTCCTTATTCCTTCCTGTTTGGTTAAAGATCACCCAAAATTCTTGGCTTCTTTCCATAATTTGCAAGGGGTATTTCATGGATTGGAAATCTCTTCTCCCCTTTTTGGGCATTCCTCAGCCTCCTCATGAAAATCTGCCCTTTTTTCCAGAGGTACTTCAGGGTCTATTGGTTCAAAGAACTATTAAAGAAGTTCCATCTCCTTAGAGGGGGAAGGGGTTTTACTCCTGTATGTTCTTGGTCCCCAGGAAAGAAGGCACATGGAGACTCATTCTGGATCACTCTCAGCTAAGCACCTTTTTGAAGGTTCCTTCCTTTTGGATGCTATCCCTTCAAACCTTATTTCCTCTTCTAGTTACTCAGGCTTTTCTAGTTTCCCTGGATCTCAAGGATGCTTATCTTCATTTTCCTATTCATCCCATTTTCAGGAAGTTTTTATGTTTCTCTGTTGCTTCCTGGCATTTTCAGATGCTCTTCGTGTTTCACTATTGCAGTCATCACATTTTGGTTATCTGCTTACAGAAGCCCTCAGTCGGCCTGATTAACAAAGTCTTGGGTCCTGTGTCGGTTGCTGTCCCTTCTTCCATGACGTCAGGTCGTCAGGGGTATAATGCATGCAGCCGAAGCCATTACATCAGTCTTTCTTGCCGTGCGGTGCCCGAAGCAGAAGCAGATCGCAAATGCCGGTCGGCCGACTCCTGAAATTTTCGTTTTCGAGTTTCAGAACAGAAGTCTTCAACTAAAAGCTAAGTACCCAGTTGGGGAAACTTTTTCTTGCTCTAAACCAATGTCAGTAAAAGTAAATAATTGCATTTCTTGTGGAAAGTGAATACCTCATAAAGATTTTCATTCGTACTGTATTCCTTGCCTAGGCCCTGACCATGACGTACCTCGCTGTCGGTTTTGTGCCTTATTTAAACCACGAACTATCCGTTGTTGGTATATTTTCGCTTCTAAATATTTTGGTGCTCGGTTCAATTATCCTGATATGTCTTTGGTAAGCCATCCGACTACCGACATTCCGGAAAAACAAAAAGATAAAGACAGAGACAGGCCGCCTAGGTCCAAAGCTGCCGACGACGCTTCTCCTAAGCCAGTCGCCCGTTCACCGGTACTCAGTGAGGCGCTTTCGCAGCCCCTGATACCCGCTACTTCAGATTCACAGGCCTCTACTGAGAGCCATTCAGAGTCTGGTATGCAGCGAGATGCTTCAACTGTGGAACCTGTGGATGTCTCTACCTTGGATGGGTCCGGAGCCGCTGTGCTGTAACCGGCTTCTGAGGGTGTATTCAGGCCTACTGACTTGTGTATTAAACTGACGTCATCTTCTTCTTCAAGGCCTAAAACTCGAACCATGCCTAGAAAACTGGCGCCCAGACCACATGGTCAGGCCTCTATGCCTAAAAAATAAATTATAAGAATGGCTGAAGACCTTATTACTGTAATCTGGTGAAGCCAGCCTTCCCCCTCTAAGAGACCTAGGACTGAGTTTGCTTATGATACTTCTGACCAGGATTCTGAATCTTCTGTTTCCTCTGATGACCAGGATTTACCCTTATCTACCTATGAGGATTCTGATGCTGAGGACTGTATTCCCTCTGCTTCCCCCCCAGAGGATTTCTCTTTTGGTGAAACCTTGCATACTCTCAGGTTGCATTTTCATTGGGAAAGTCAGGATTTCTCTGATTCTAAAAAGAGGCTTAGGGACTTCTTACTCTTGCCCCAGCACAGGCCTTTAGCCATACCTCCTGTACTAGACATTGTTGATGATCCCTTTTCGGTATCTAGCTTGGCCCCGGACTCTCTACCTCCTGCTCCCAGAAAACCTGATAGATATTACAGGGTCCCTGACTCTCACAAATTCCTTTTTAAAAATCCTATTGCGGATCCTGAGACCATTTCACATGGACCCGAGGGCATTAAATCCACTAAAGCCAACAATCCTACCCCCTCTGATGGAGACTCCTGGGTGCTGGATAGATGGGGTAAGAAGGTATACACTTCTGCAACTTTGGCCATTAGGGCCTTAAACTGCCAGTTTCGTATGTTAAAGTATCAGCAGCATATTATTGGATTGCTTAAACAGAAAATGATGTTGATTCCTGATTGTGCTGAAAATAAGGATTTACAGGATTTACTGCACTCAGCTGAACAAGTTGGAAAACATACTTTGCAATGCGGTTTTGATTCACTAGAGGCATCTTGCAGGGCTGCAGTAACTGTGTCTGTACTTAGAAGGCATGCTTGGCTTAAGGAGCAATCCTTGCCAGATCATGTTAAAGTGAAATTACTAGATGCTCCCTTAAACCAGTACCACCTGTTTGGCAACAAGGCAGAAGTTGTTCTTAAAAAGATGGCGGAAAAAGCTAAATCTATGTAAACTGTTAAAGATTTTTTACAAGTACAACCCCCAAGGTTTAGTAGGCATTGGCCTTCAAAGAACTAGTCCTTTCCTGCCTCTTCCAGACCTTCTCAGTCCAAACCCAGATCCAGCAGAGCTCCCAGGCTTCAGTCCCAGGGTACACACAGGACTAAGCAGTGGGGGGCCTCCACTTCCTAATCTGGGAGTAATAAAACTCCCCCCTATGGTAAACTGTCTCAATGACATCTTTTTAAAACTTCCAAGCACTTCTCAACTGACTGCCCCTTTGGGGGGAAAGATTGCTCTTCATGTAAAGAACTGGGAACTCATTACCCAACTCATTACCCAGGACAAATGGGTTTTAAATATAGTGTCCCAGGGATATAGCTTTCAATTCCACACATTACCAACACCAAGAGGGTGGCCACATCTACCCCCAAATCAGTGGGCAGAGGCCCAAAAGCAAGTATTTTCTCATTACATCCGAGTGACGCCTCCAGGTGCATCTGCAGTTATCACCTACTGCGCCTCTAAGCGTCATATATTGCTTGTTCATATTTGCATTAATAACGCCAAAACCATGCTACATACTAGGTATCAGAATATTTTATCTTGAAGCATACATGATGGCAAACACAATTGTATTGATATTTGACCTATGTTAGTGAGTATTTGTTAGAATTGTAAGGTGATAACTTAATTTTTTTAAAGGCTCAAGCCACGCCCACTGGGAGTTAAAGGTACACACTCAAAAGAGCTGTACTGGAGGGAATGAGTTTTGGGGGCTATTCATTTGGTACCAGAAGAGGAAAAGGGACAAGGTTTCTACTTGAGACTTGTCCTGGTACCCAGAAAGGACAATTCATGGAGTCCTATCCTGGACCTGTCTACTCTAAACACCTTTTTGGTAATTCCAAAATTTAAGATGCTGACTCTTCACCAGTTGCTCCCTATGCTAAGCAAAGACGCCTGGTTGACAACACTATATTTAAAGGAGGCATACCTGCACATCCCAATGAGGGAATCTTGCAGAAGATACCTACGCTTCAAAGCAGGCTACACGCACTACCAGTTCTCTGCACTGACCTTTGGCTTATCTACTGCGCCCAGGGTATTCACAAAGTGCCTAGCTCCAGTCATTGCATTTTGCAGGCAAAGAAATATTCAAATATACCCATACCTGGATGATTGTCTAATTCAGGCAGAATGCCAGGACATACTTTTGAATCATCTTGCCTTTGTACAAAAGGTGTTAACTCTTCTTGGGTACACCATAAACGAAAATAAATCACACCTGGTACCCTGTCAACAAATTATATTCCTGGGAGCAAGCTTGACTGCAACTTCCCAGATGGCTGTCTTCATGCCAGAGAAACAAATTCATTTGACAACCTACTTCAAACAAGTGGCCACAAAAACCCTACTGTCTGCAAGGCAAATACTACAAGCATTAAGGTTCATGGCCTCCTGCATTCTTCTAATTCCATATGCAAGACTGCATATGAGGAAACTACAGTGATATCTAAAAAGCCTACGGTGTCCACATTCACAGGATCTAGAAGCAATGATTCCTATCGTACCTTGCCTATGCCGAGAGTTCCTTTGTTGGGCAGAGACCTGCCACCAAAACAAGGGACTACCATTCAACAGGCGCATCAAACTATGCATGTGGGGCTCACTTGGCAGGGAAGTGCATTCAGGGTAAATGGAACTCAAGTCAAATGCACCTGCGTATCAATCAAAAATAAATGTTAACTGTACAGAATGCTGTGACAGCCTTCAAGGAACACATTCTTCCAGGACAAGTAATGGTAAAGACGCACAACACAACTGTTATGTGATACATAAACAAGCAGGGGGGTACACATTCTTACCCCCTCTGCAGACTAGCCATGGCATTGTGGAACACAGCCTTGAGCTACCAAGTGCATCTACAAGCTCAATTCCTGCCAGGAAAACTAAACACACTGGCAAACGAACTAAGCAGAAATCTCATGGACCCACACGAGTGGAAACTGGAACCAAGGATTTTCAACATGTTGACAAGCAAATGGGGGAGCCCAGATCTAGACCTGTTTGCCTTCCCCTAGAACTATCAATTGGACAAATTTTTCACAAGGACTCCTCACAAACAAGCTTGGAAAGTGGATGCTCTGTCCTTCAGCTGGAAAAACCTATCAGTTTATGCCTTTCCTCCTCTGCCTCTGCTCTCCAAAGTACTACTAAAGATCAATCAAGACAAACCAAGGGCAATTTTGATTGCACCAGACTGGCCACGCCAACACTGGTACCCCCTCTTGCGCAGTGTGTCGCTGTCGGCCCCATGGCACCTGCCTCAGCCTTCTACCCTATTGTCTCAGCAGGAGAACCGGATTCTGCACCCTCAGCTTCACACACTGAACCTAGCAGCCTGGCTAATTACCTAATCTCTCCTTTACCATTCCTCAGTAAACCAGTGATGAATATCATTTTAGAGGCAAGGAGGCCTAGTACTAGAAAATCTTATGCTGAAAAATGGAAAAGATTCTGTGCCTGAAACCAATATCAAGGGATGAGCACAGCAGTGCCCAATTTACCTCAACTTTTACAATACTTAACTGAGATGCTTCACAAGGGCCTGTCTTTCTCGTCCATCAAAATCCACGCCTCAGCTATTTCAGCTCATTATAACACAGAACCTCCCCTCTTTTCTCACCCACTGCTCAAGCAGTTCCTCAGGGGCCAAAAATTTACGACCACCCAGGAGAGCTCCAATCCCAGCCTGGGACCTTAACTTTGTATTGGAGAAACTCACTCTTCCTCCTTTCGAGCCAGCTGCTACTGCAGACTTTTTCTTGGAAAGCAGCTTTCCTTTTAGCAATCACTTCAGCAAGAAGGGTATCTGAATTACAGGCTCTTATGGCAGTGGAGCCTTTCATCATTTTTCATGCAGACAGGGTGTCCCTCAGGACCAATCCCTCCTTCATACCCAAGGTGGTATCTAGTGTGACCCTTAATCAGTCCATTCATTTGCCAACCTTCTTTCCTAATCCACAGAACAAAGGGGAATGGATACTGAACTTCTTAGATGTGCACAGACAGCTTAGATTCTACTTGGACAGAACTAAACCTCAAAGGAAATCTGAACAACTGCTGGTGGCATTTGCTGCAGGGGTAGAGGGGAAGGCTATTTCAAAGCAAACCATTTCCAAATGGATAGGCCATTGCATTGATTTGTGCTACAAGCACCATGGAAAACCTGTCCCACAGGGGATCAGACCCCACTCAACCAGGGCTGCATCTACCTCTACAGCCTTTCTCAGAGGCGTCCCTACCAGGGACATCCTAGAAGCTGCTACCTGGAGTTCTGTACATACTTTCACCAAGCAGTACCATCTGCCATTTTTCTCTAAATCCAGAGCTGGCTTTGCCACTGCAGTCTTGCAGGGCCTTATAGCTGGTCCTAATGCTATATAAATTCCTCTTCTCATCCTTAGCTTTGGGAATCTATCCAAATGTGATGACTGCAACAGTGAAACACGAAGAACATAGTACAGTTGTGTACACTTACCATAAATGCAGATGTTCGAGTGTATTCACTGTTGCAGTCCTGGTTACCCTCTCTCCAGCCCCCTTACTTCTTTTGGCTATACCTCTACTCTCCTTTACTATGCTCAAAAAGCTTTTTGGTGTATTTGATTTTTTGTTGGAGGTATATCCTTGTTTATTTATAGATTTAGTTGCTTCCCATTGGGGGGCATCTGACATCTGGGGCAAGAAAAAGTGATGTAATGGCGTCGGCTGCATGTTTTATACCCCTGATGACCTGATGTCACGGAAGAAGGGACAGCAGCCGACGCAGGACCCAAGACTTTATTAACCATGCCGCCTGAGGGCTACTGCAAGCAGATAACCCAAATGTGATAACTGCAACAGTGAATACACTCGAACATCTACATTTATGGTAAGTGTGCACAACTGTACTGTCTCTGTTTTGCCCTTTGGCCTCTCTACTGCCCCAAGGGTCTTCGTGAAATGCCTTGCTCCTGTAATTCCTTTCTGCAGCTTGAGAAGAATACAGAACTTCCCTTACCTGGATGATCTGCTCATTCAGGCCTCTTCTCTAGAGATTTTAATTCAGCATCTACATTTTGCTATTTGCCTTCTGAAAATCCTGGGGTTTACTGTAAACTTCCAAAAATCATCCCTTACGCCTTCCCAGGATCATGTTTTTCTAGGGTGCAGACTTTGGACTGTTCCAGTGCTGGCATCTCTGCCTCTTCCCAATGCATTAACTCTGATTGCTTTTTTTCAATCCCTTCTTCCTCTAGCTTCTGTTACAGCCAGGGAGTTTCTCAGGGCTATGGGCTGTATGGTTTCCACCATTCCTATCCTTCCTCTGTTCAAGCTTCGTATGATAAAGTTCATTGGTTTCTAAAGTCACTTTGGCTTCAACATTCTCATCCTTTTGATTTTCTAGTATCACTTCTTTTATGTCTTAAGCTGGAACTTCAGTGATGGATTCAGCAGTTGTCCTTTAACTAAGGGCTGCCTTTTCAACCTCCAGTCCCCTCTCAGGATCTCTTCACAGATGCCTCAGATATTGGATGGGGGGGGGGGCCTCCTTTGGTCCTCTGAAAGTGCAAGGTCTTTGGTCTCTTCGAGAAAATAAAGACTATATCAGTGTCAAAAGAGATGAGAGCTCTTTTTCTGGTTCTTTGGGCCTTTCATTCTCTTTTTCTTCCAGGGCCCTTCAGAATTCTTGCAGACAATACCACAGTGATGTGGTATATCAACAGGCAAGGGAGAACAAGGTCTTATCTCCTATGCAGACTAGCTCTTTGAGTTTGGGATCTAGCTGTCCATTATCAGGTGACCTTTCAGGCAGTTTAAATTCCCTCAGATCAGAACATAGTGGCAGATTCTCTGAACAGGTCCATAACACAATCCCATGAGTGAATGCTTCACAGGGATGTGTTCCTGGACATAGTCCACCAGTTGGGTACTCCTCAAGTAAATCTACTTGCCTCCTCTCTGAACAGACAGCTTCCTCTCTTTTGCACCAGAGTTCCATGTCCTCTGGTCTGGAAGATGGACATCCTCTCTTTTTCTTGGAAGGGGATTTTTCTTTATGCCTTCCCTCCCCTTTCTGTCATTCCGAAGGCCCTGTTCAAGATCAAAAAGGATGCTCCCAAAATCTTGCTGGTGACTCCATTTCGGCCCAGACAACACTGGTTCTCTTTTCTTCTGCATTTAGCTCAGGGCAGTCATCACAAGTTACTTCATAGGGAGGACCTACTCACACAAGACAAGGGATCTCTTATCCATCCCCACCTGGCCACTCTTCAACTGGTATTGTGGGTGATAGGGTTTTGATCCCCTTTAGACAAATTTTTTTTTGAGAACGCTATGCGGGTTCTGCAGGAGGACAGGAAATCTTATTACTCCAAATGGGAGAGATTTTCAGTCTGATGTCTTTCTTGTAACCTGAATCCACTTACTGTGGTTGTTACTTTGGTTCTGTCTTACTTGTGTCAGTTGTTCAGTGTTGGGTTGCCGTATTTTTTGTTAAAGCCCTCCTGCCAACTATTTCCGCTCATCTACCTTTGACTCGCCTTGTGGCTTCTAGATTTGAGAACAAACAGTTTCTTAAAGGTATCTTTCACATTAGGCCTCCCAAGAAGCCTGTTCCTTCTTCCTGGGATCTTAATTTTGTTTTAGAAAACTTGATTGAGGCTCCTTTTCACCCTGCAGCTTCAGCTTCCTTACATGTCCTTGGAAGACTGTTCTTCTTTTGGCCCTTACCTCTGCCAGATAGGGGTTTGAGCTGCAGACCCTTATGGCCGTCCCTCCTTTTTTGTTTTTTCTTAAGGACAGGGTGTCTTTTCATACTAACCCTTTCTTTATGCCCACAGTGGTTAAAGAGTTAACTGTTAATCAAGTCTATTAATTTTCCATTTTTTTTCTCTTCTCCACAATCCGCTAGTGAGAAGGCTCTTCACACTTTGGATTTGCATTGACAACTCAGATATTATTTGGATAAAACAAAAGCAATTTGTAAATCTGAGTAGCTTTTCATTTCCTTTCATCCTAGGCCTTTAGGTTTGGCTGTTTCCAAGAAAACCATTTCTTCTTGGATATCTAAAGCTATTTTTTGTTGTTATTGCTTTCATGGGAAGAGCCTTCCTTCCTCTGTTAAGACTCATTCTCCTAGGGCTGAAGCTTCTTGTGGTGCTTTTTTCAAGGGTTTGGATACTAATTCTATTCTTGAGACAGCTACCTGGACGTCTGTGCATACCTTTACTAAGCACTGTAAGTTGAACGTGATTTCTGGGGTCAGAGCTGGCTTTGCCAGGGCCACTCTGCATGGCTTCCTAGAGGGCTCTGCTGGCCCTTCTTCTTCTTCTCAGTCTTCTTCCTGAGGTATTACACTCTCCCTATTGTAAAGAGCACTGCAGCAGTGATATGGAAGGACATAGTACAGTTGTGTAAAATCTTACCATACCAGTAGATGTCCTTCTCTTCAGTGTTGCAGTATTCACTCCCTCCCTCCTCCTCTTGATCCTTTTTCCTTCTAGATGTACTTGTTACTAGTATCCTTAAACTGTCATTCCCACTGGTGCTTTTCAGTTCTGAGGATGATACATCTGGATGTCACCTTTCTGCCCTACGCCGTATGTAGGAAGCATACGTGTGACATACGGTATACCCATTACAACCTAAAGGCTTTGGTATACTGGCCCGGATGTTGGGCCGCCCTTGACAGGGTATACCAATTGTAAAGAATACTGCAACAGTGAAGAGAAAGACACCTACTGTTATGGTAAGATTTCACACAACTGTACTTTCTTCAGATGAGGAACTGAAAGCACAACTACAAGTGGTCAGAACTTTCTCAGATGATATAAGAATGTCATTTGGTCTTGATAAATGTGCAAGAGCAACCTTTAAAGCAGGAAAGCTGCAGCACCAAGAAAATATCAGTCTGGGATAGGAATGTGATATAAAGGAACTTGAGCAAGAGGGAGTGTGTACATATATGGGAATTGATGAGGGATCAGCAATAAAACATGAATGTAGGATCAGGTATCATTTAAATGTACAAAAATGCAATTTTCTATTTGCTTAAGTCAAGACATACAGCCATATTAAAGCAAGCTTCATAGTGTGCATAGTTTCATTGAATGCACTTTCTTTTTTTTTTGTTACACACCTTTATTGAATTATCATGTGACATAGGTAAATTTACATTTATATAAAAGTAATCAAACTGTATTAATAAGTTAACATTAGCAAACGTTATACTTCACATATATTGCTATATATCACATAACCTAAGCAACATTACATAAGTTATTAAATTCCTGCCCTTTCTTTTAAACAAGAAACATCTTTATTAAACCATCACTTACGACATAAGCAATCATACATTTATGTAAATGAAAACGGACTACACCAACACAATCCTAGTTGCAAGCATTTTACATCACAAACCATACCAGCTGCAAACATTATACATCACTTGCAATCTATCCAGTCATTTTCAGTCAAGCATTACATAGCTCATTTAAGTCCTCCCTTCTTTAGTGAATGCACTTTCAGTCAGTGAAAATAACCTTCAGTCAAGAATTCCGATAAGACCAGAATGTGCAGTACATTGAGAACAAACAGATCTTACAAGGCTTGGGAACCAAGGCTAAAGAGGCATGTAGACATTTTCAGGGTTTTGGTATTATTAGGAAGTACTTCAGATGCAGTTAGTTTAATTTGGTCTGATATGCAGAAAGTCACTGCAGAACAGTGAGTATGAGTGCAGAAGTCAGGTCAAATATCCAGCATTCTAGAATATTAATTATACTTTTCTGGAGGAAAGGAATATGAAGAATGTAAATGAAGAGTCTAAGGACTATTTCATTTTATCAGCACTGTTATTGGAGATAGTATTCGGATATTGTTGAAATCTGCCTCCACTGTGCATAATAATTATGCTAATTGCTATGCTCAATTAACCTGGCGTTCTGCACACCAATTTTTGTTCTCAACTTTTGTAGAACTCTTGCTTATAATTTCCCTCCTAGAAATATGCACCTCAGTTAAAGAAATACGCAGTTTGAGACCTGCATTAATCCACTTTAACCGGAAATGTGCTAAGTGTAATTAAAATGCCTCTCTATCTGCAACCCAATGTATTTATATGTACTTGGTGCTGACCAAATATTGTCTCTGTTGCTAGCTCTAGCTGAAGTTTAAAACTCCAACCTACCTGAAATGTTTAGCATCCCCCAGATCCAGGACTGTAACTTTGATTTTTACAGATGCTACTGCTTAGCTAATGCCTGTGCTGTGCCTGCATTTAATCACATTGTTAATTCTGTGCCTTGTTAATTGGTGTTTCAGTGGTATTTGAATTTGTTGATGTAAACTTTTTTTAGCGTTGCTTTAGCCAATTTCAACATGCAGAATTACTGTGTATTGCCTAACTGTCTACTTTAAACTCCTGAATCTTGTATTATATGCTTCATTACCCCTTTTTCTCTCCTTGCATATTTCAGCCTGTGTTCCTGTCTACTCCTGTTCTCATCTCCGACTGTACCCTTCTGGAAGTCCATACTAAGGAATCCACAAACACGACATTCTATCTCTCAACTAAAACCCACTCTGGCTCCCTGCAAAGCATTGTCAGTGAAAGTATGTGTAGTGCTATATTTATTTTTGCCAGTGTGAAGATAATAATACTCTCTTGTAGATCGCTATACGCATCCCTGCCAGGCCAGCCAGCAGCCAAAGCTCTCCCTCTTTTTGCCCACTGAATTCCGTTCTATCCCTATTTCACTTATTCTTGCACTTTCTGTCCTTTAACATAACTTTATTCCCCCTCTATATTTCTTTACCCCCATTCCTATCGCATGCAAGCTCCTTCCTTTCACCTAACAGGATTTTCCCCTACAGGGCTCTCTGTTGTACTAATTTGACTGCCCACAAGGTGGCGCTCTTCCATCTTCCTGCTATCTCTAGCTTCTTTCCCACTCCTCTCCTTATCTCACTCATTTACTTCTTAGATAACTCTCTTTTTCTGATCTCAGTTCCACTATCCTCCTTGGAATACCTAGTCCACTTTTCTACTCTATGCTTACCCATCCTTATCCCTCACATGCCTCTGACCTTCTTCTACTGTTATTTCTCTCTCACATTCCAACCTCAACCCTAACTTGCTGTCAGTCTTTTTACTTAGCATAACTGTGCAAACTTACCCTCTGGCTCTCACACTCCACTGATAGTTTCCTCCCATTGTCTCCTTCCTTTGGCTCTACCCGCTCAAGCCCTCTGAGCTCACTCTGCTCCCGTACCCTGCCCCCAATTTCCACCCACCCCCAGCACCTCTACATTTATCCCTACCTAATCCCCTCCCACCCAAATCACTTATCTAATCACCTTCCTGTCCTTAAAACCACTCCCTTCCTAACTCCTCCCTACCCCACATGACCCACCCCATCCTCCTTACTCAGTCTCTCTCTCTCCCTGTAAAGACTTAAAACCACTTCTACCTCTTCTCCTCCTTTACCTGTAAAATGTCCTCACATCTCTCCCTTCATTTCCAGCACATTCTCCAACTATGTTCTCCCACACCACTAACACTATTCTTGTCCCATACTCCCTTCTTGTGCTATTAATTCCTCTTTACCTTGCTACTTCTTACTCTTCCAAAACCCCCCTATGCCTACCTCCTACACAAACCATCCCATGCACTCACCCTCAACCACTCCTTGCATCCCACTTCCATACAATAACATCCTCTCTTATCTCCCCCAGCATACTGCACCTATTCCACCCCAAACTCTTCTCCACCACAACAAATACCATCACTCTTAAATCTACACTAGCCCCAAACTACGTCCTTCTCAATAAACCCAAAAGGCTAAAGGTTATTCCCAATAATAACCTAGCCTTATCTGGAGATATCCATCCTAACCCTGGCCCTTGCCACACTACAAACTCCTCCCCACTCCCACCTCATCCACTACACCCATCCTATATTCCCTGTTCCTCCCCTTTTCCTACGTCCTCTCCCAACACCCTTAGGTTCTTCATCATAAATGCCCAAAGCCTTAATAACAAAATACACCAAATACAAGCTTGGATTTCCCATAACCAACCTGACATCTTAGCCATCTCAGAAACCTGGCTAAAACCCCATATAGCTGACTCCGAAATCCTTCCCCCTGGATTCCAAATCCATAGAAGCAACTTTTTAAACAGAAAAGGTGGAGGCTCTGCTCTAATCTACTCCAACCTTCTCTCACTAATCCTTCTACAAACTCCTATTCCAAACTTCAAAAACACTGAACTAACTGCCAGTCTCCTACAACTAAATAAACATAAAAATATATGCATTATCTCCCTATATATTTCCCCAGGTGATATCATTTCTACCCTTGAAAATATCCTTCACTGGGCCTCAACTAAAATAAAATTCGAAACCTACATTCTAGGTGATGTCAATATCGATTGGAATAAAATCAACTCACCTTCCCCCTCCTTATTCATCAACCTCTGCAGTTTCTCCCAAGTAATTCATACAACTACTCGCCCTAACAAACACCACCCCCCATGATCCATCATCGACTGGATCCTAGTCTCCCATCCTGATAAAATAACTCTCTCTGGTACTATCCCAGACACTTTCAGTGGCCATCTCCCTGCTTTCATACATCGCTCAACCAACAACAGTAAACACCAACATCACTACATCTACACTCGCAATCTCAGCAACTTCAACCCCACACAATTCTCAAACACTTTTAAATATACAAACTGGCAAAGCCTTTATACTCTTCCCCTTGACAATGCAGTAGAATATTTCAACTCTATCTTCCTAAAAACCCTTAACTCCCAAGCCCCTCCAAGAAACAAACGAATCAAGACTAATTCTGCTCCTTGGCTATCCAAGGAAACTAAACAAATCATGCACTGCAGGGACAAATCCTGGAAGCTATACCAAAATAATAAGATACCTTCTACCTTACTTCAATACACCCAACTCCGCAACCAAGTAAAGAAACTAATAACCTCAGACAAAAAAAACTACTACAACAAACTTCAATCCAACAATAACAAGAACCCAAAACAATTCTGGGAAGGTATAAATTCCTTACTCCACCCAGGATCGAGGAATAATCCCTGCCCTGACCCTAGCTTAACTGACTCAGAGCTAAGCTCTCACTTCAACACATTTTTTACAGAATCCATAGCTACTCTAACCAAATCTTTTCCCAACAACAATCCATCCATCTCTCTCTCCTCTACTCACAACACCCCTAATAACAGTACGCTTAATTTCCAACTCAAACCTGTACCAACTACTTTCATAAAAAGACTCCTATCAAAACTAAAGCCTTACTCAAATGCCGCTGACAACTTACCCTCCTCCTTCCTCAAATATGCTGCTTATGGTATAGCTCTCCCTATCAGCATCCTAATTAACAGATCTTTAAAAGAATCTTATGTACCCAAACTCTGGCGATCTGTCTTCATTCTACCTCTCCACAAAGGAGGCAAAAACTACAATACCTCCAATTTCCGCCCAATTGCCCTTCTCTCACCACTTTCAAAAATACTTGAAAAATGTGTCCATCGCCAACTTAAGCCTTTTTTTAACTCAAAATCACCTCATAACTCCTACCCAGCATGGCTTCCGCCCTTGCCACAGCACCACTACCATCTTACTATCCTTCTTAGACACAGTAAATCGAGCACGTGACTCTGGATTATTTGTATCCAGAATACTGCTAGACCTTTCCAAAGCCTTTGATACCATTTCCCACAAGCATCTTCTCTTTCATCTCTCCAACCTTCATCTCTCCCCTGACACCCTTTCTTGGATGTTCATCGTGCATACAGCTGCAGTCATTACAGATGGGTTATCCTGCCGTCAGGCGGGTCCTTGGTCGGCCGAATTCCAAAGTCTAGGTCCGGCGTTGGTTGTCGCTTCTTCCCTGACGTCAGTGCGGCAGGGGTTCAAAAGAGGCAGCCGACGCCATTTTCTTCAGTCTTTCTTGCCGCGCGGTGCCCGAAGCAGAAGCAGTTCGCAAGTGCCGGTCGGCCAGCTCCTAAGATTTACGAAAGTATTTCAGCCGAAGTCTTCTTGAAAGCTAAGTACCCCGTTGGGGAAACTTTTCTTGCCTCAGACCGATGTCAGACAAAGTTAATAATTGCATTTCATGTGGGAAGCAAATACCACATAAGGATTTCCACTCTTTCTGTATACCTTGCTTAGGCCCAGACCACGATGTCTCAGCCTGCCGTTTTTGTGCTAGATTCAACAAGCGCACTATTAAGCGCCGGGCGGAGTTCGCCCTTCATTATTTTGGCAAAAAATGTAATTATATCATGTCGTTGGATACTCTGACTCCAGTTTTGAGCAAAAGACGCAAAGATAAGGACCGACATCCGAGGTCCGCACCGACTACTGAGACCACGCTTAGGCCGACTACCGGTTCTCAGCGAGGTACCTGAGTACCGATGACACTACATTACCGGTGACTTCAGTTCCCGAGGTCACAGGCTCCTCGGTCCCCATTCCTACTGCAAATACTGACACCACTCTTGGCGGGGAAACTCAGAATTTAGACAGGCCTGCCATTTCTGAAGGCGTCTTCAGGCCTTCCTCCTTCTCTATTAAATCTTTCACTAAATCTAAAGCAGCCATGAAAACCAAAAAACAGGGTCCTCAGACCTCCTCTCAAGGACCCATGCCTAAAAAGCAGATGCTTAAAATGGCTGAGGATTTGATTACTCTTATCAGGGGTTCTCAACCCCCCTCTGACAAAATACCCAGATTAGAGGAAGACTACCCTTCCTCAGATCAAGCTTCTCTTACCTCAGAACACTCTGAGGACCAGGATTACGCCTATTCCCCTTTCGAAGACTCTGATGCTGAGGAGTCTATTCCCTCGGTCTCCCCCCTGAGGACTACTCTTTTGAGGAAACCCTGCATACATTGAGGGAACACTTTCACTGGGAAGGCCAAGATTACTCAGATTCCAAGAAAAGGCTCAGGGAATTTCTACTGCTCCCCCAGCATAGGCCCCTGGCTATCCCTCCTGTTTTAGATATTTTGGATGATGTGTACACAGAAGCCAGCCTTAATCCAGATTCTTTACCTCCAGCTCCTGTTAAACCAGACAGGTATTACCGGGTTCCTGATTCTCACCAGTTCCTATATAAAAGCCATACTGCTGATCCAGAAACTATTTCACAGGGTCCCAAGGGAATTAAGGCCTCTACTGCTAAAAACCCATTACCTTCAGAGAGAGATTCCAGAGCTTTAGAAAGGTGGGGGAAAAAGGTGTATACCTCGGCCACTTTAACCATGAGGGCATTAAACTGTCAATTCCATATGTTAAAGTATCAACAGTTTTTGTTATCTCAGTTGAAAAGCAAAATGACACTACCAGAACAACCAGATTTGAAAGAGTTGCAGGATTTGTTGCATGGTGCAGAGCAAGTGGGTAAACATACCTTGCAGTGTGGTTTTGATGCTTTAGAGGCCTCATGTAGAGCTGCTGTTACGGGGTCTGTTATACGTAGACATGCTTGGCTCAAAGAGCAAACCTTACCAGGTCATGTCAAAGCAAAATTATTAGATGCACCATTTCAAAAAGATGTATTGTTTGGTGTTAAAGCTGAGGAGGTACTAAAGAAAATAGAGGAAAAAGCGAAATCATTGCAAACAGTGAAAGATTTCCTGCAGGTACAACCTCCATGTTTCAGCAGAAACTGGCCTTCAAAAAATTGGTCCTTTCCAGCCACGGACAGACCTCAAAGGGGCAGATGCCCAAGGGGTAGAGGGCAACCTCAAGGATCTTACAGAGCCAGACAGTGGCAAGCACCAACCCCAAGAGGTGGAGAAGATAGATCACAGTCATTTAGAAAACAGACACAATGCCTTCCCCCTACACCTGCCAAGCAAAGCTTTAATGGCATCACCTTTGGGCGGAAAACTGGCATTATTCTCAAAAAATTGGCATATTGTTACAAAAGACAAATGGATCCTGGACATTATAGACAGAGGCTACAGGTTCCACTTTCACACCCTTCCAAAAATGAGAGGCATGCCAAACCTGCCACAAAATCAAAGGGCAGAGGCACAAAAACAAATTTCCGCTCTCATGGACATGAAAGCGATTCAAGAGGTACCTGCAAAAGAACAAGGTCAAGGTTTTTATTCCAGACTATTCCTGGTACCAAGGAAAGACAAAGATTGGATACCTATTTTAGACCTATCCATCCTAAACACATATCTACAGGTGCCAAAATTCAAGATGCTCACATTACAGCAGCTTCTTCCCATGCTGGGCAAGGAGTCTTGGCTGGTAACACTGGACCTCAAGGAGACATACCTGCATGTCCCTATCAGACAAGATTGCAGAAGATACCTCAGATTTCTTGCAGGTTCAACCCATTACCAATTCTCTGCATTGCCCTTTGGCTTATCTACTGCACCCAGAGTGTTTACAAAATGCCTGGCATCAGTAATCGCCTTCTGCAGACTACAAGGAATACAAATCTACCCATATCTGGACGACTGCCTGATCCAAGCGGACAGCAAGGACATACTATTGCAGCACTTGGCGTTTGTAATAAAACTGTTAAACTTCCTGGGATACACAGTCAACAAAAAGAAATCAAAACTAATACCCTCTCAACAAATAATTTTTCTGGGTGCCAGCTTGAATACAACCACCCAGATGGCCTACCTCACGTCAGACAAACAAGGGCAACTGTCTCAATACTTCAGCAAAATGGCAACTTTCACCAGGCTAACTGCAAGGAAAGTCCTGCAGGCTCTGGGATTCATGGCATCTTGCATCCTACTAATCCCATGTGCAAAGCTGCATATGAGGAAGCTTCAATGGTACCTAAGAAACGTATGGTCTCAACACAGCCATAGCTTGGAAACAATTATACCACTCATTCCATGCCTTCAAAAGGAATTTTTGTGGTGGGCTCAAGCATGCCAAAGAAACACAGGTCTCCATTTCTGTGTACCTCAAGCAACTCAAATCATCACAACAGATGCCTCAGACTACGCCTGGGGAGCACACATGGCAGATCAGTGCATTCAGGGAAAATGGTCCCAAAAAGAGAAGCACCTACACATCAACCAAAAGGAGATGCTAGCCGTGCAAAATGCTATTATGACCTTCAAAGACCTACTGCATCCAGGCCAGCTATTGATAAGGACAGACAACACCACAGTGATGTGGTACATAAACAAACAGGGGGGAACTCATTCATACACACTGTGCAAGCAAGCCATGACCCTATGGAACACAGCACTGGAATTGCAAATTCAACTACAGGCACAATTCCTGCCAGGGAAGGAAAACACACTGGCAGACAACCTAAGCAGAAATATGACAGATCCACACGAATGGAAGTTGCATCCTCAAGTTTTCACAAAGATAACTCAGGCATGGGGACAGCCAGACATAGATCTATTTGCTACCCACAGAAATTACCAGTTGAAAAAATTTTGTTCAAGGACCTATCATCCACAGGCCTGGAAAGTGGACGCACTCTCTTTCAATTGGACAACATTGACAGTTTATGCCTTCCGCCTCTTCCTCTACTGCCCAAAGTTCTATTAAAAGCCAGAGCAGAGAGGCCAAATGATTCTCACTGCACCAGACTGGCCAAGACTACACTGGTATCCGCTCCTGAAGAGCCGGACACATTCCCACCATGGATCCTACCTCTAGTCCCTCTTCTGTTGTCCCAGCACAACTACAAAACTCTTCACAGCCAGCTCAAAACCCTAAATCTAGCTGCATGGAGAATTCCTTGATTTCCCAACAGACTCTCCTCTCCAAGGAGGTGCAGGATGTCATCTTGGAGGCCAGAAGACCTTCTACTAGAAAAGCCTACTCCACCAAATGGAAACGATTTTGTGCCTGGAATCAAGAAAAGGGCCAGAATCCTTGGGTAATAAATATACCTCAAATTTTACAGTACCTAGCTGAGATGTTAAATAGTGGACTTTCCTTCTCCTCCATCAAGATCCACGCTTCAGCCATTTCTGCACAATACAACACAGATCCTCCTTTATTCTCACATCCTCTCTTAAGGCAGTTCCTCAGAGGGGCAAAAAATATAAAACCCCCAAGGAAACCACCAGTCCCTGCTTGGGACCTCAACTTCGTTTTGGAAAATCTGACCCTTCCTCCCTTTGAGCCAGCTTCTTCAACAGAACTACAATACTTGTCATGGAAAACAGCCTTTCTTCTGGCTATCACCTCAGCACGCAGGGTTTCGGAGCTACAGGCCCTCATGGCTGTGCAACCATTCATCATTTTCCATCAGGACAGAGTTTCCTTACGAACCAACCCTACCTGTATGCCAAAGGTAGTATCCAGTGTAGCTTTGAATCAGACTATCCACTTACCTACCTTTTATCCAAATCCACAAAACAAAGGGGAAAGACTACTACATTCCTTGGACATTCACAGACAACTTTGTTATTATTTGGACAGGACAAAGCCATTCAGGAAATCCGAGCAACTCTTTGTGTCCTATGCTACAGGTGCTCAAGGAAAGGCTATTTCCAAACAGACAATTTCAAAATGGATAGCCCACTGCATACGCTTTTGTTACTCATTTCATGGAAAAACTGTGCCTGCATGCATCAGATCCCACTCCACCAGGGCCACAGCTACCTCTGCAGCTTTCCTCAGGGGGTCCCTACCAAGGACATTTTGGAAGCAGCCACTTGGAGTTCAGTGCACACTTTATCCAAGCACTATCACCTTCCACTATACTCTAAATCTAGAGCGGGTTTTGCCACAGCAGTCTTGCAGGGCATCCTCGCTCCTCCTAGTTCCACTTAGTGCCTACCACCCTTACTTAGCTTTGGGATTCTTCCCATCTGTAATGACTGCAGCTGTATGCACGACGAACATAGTACAGTTTTGTACCTACCATAAATGTAGATGTTCGAGTGCTCATATAGCTGCAGTCCAGGTTACCCCCTCTCAGTCCCCTCTTAGGACAGGCCTTATGACAAACACCTTATCATACAACCTATTTGGGGTATTCTTTTATGGTGTATTTGCTTGCAACTATTGTTTTTTGATTATTCTATATTGCATGTTTGCATAACATTATGTTTTGCCTTCCTTCTGGGGGCACCTGACATCTGGGGCAAGAAAAACTGAAGAAAATGGCGTTGGCTGCCTCTTTTGTACCCCTGCCGCACTGACGTCAGGGAAGAAGCGACGACAACCGACGCCGGACCTAGACTTTGGAATTCGGCTGACCGAGGACCCGCCTGACGGCAGGATAACCCATCTGTAATGAATGCAGCTGTATGAGCACTCGAACATCTACATTTATGGTAGGTACAAAACTGTACTTTCTCCAGCTACCTATCTGACAGATCTCAAGCTGTCAGATGGAAGAACTCTACTTCCTCCTTCTTGCCAACACCCACAGGTGTTCCCCAGGGGACCAGCCTCGGACCCATGCTTTTCAACATTTTCATTAACAACCTTCACTCAGTCATCCCTGATACAACAGTTATCCAATATGCAGATGACTCTACCTTAGTGTGTACCGCCTCTAACCTACCTGAACTCCTGACTAAAACTCAAACAGTTTTTTCCACTACTGAAAACTGGATGCACCACAACCATCTCTCTCTCAACTCCAATAAATCCAAAATACTTCTCTTTCCTCCCTCTAGAAATTTCTCCCTTGACAAGAATGCTTTCACAGTCCTTAGCCAAAACAACTCTGCCATAGAAGTGGTTCCTTCTGCAAAACTCCTCGGCATTACCATAGATGAACACCTTAAATTTGATATCCACATCCAACAAAACATAAAGAAAACCCATCAAAAACTAGGCATGCTGTATAGAAATAACCACTTTCTCTCCAACTCCGCAAGGCAAACTATCGCTAATGCCTACCTCCTACCCTCTCTACTATATGGAGCCCCTCTACTAACTAACCTTTCTTCTACCAACACCTCTAAACTCGAAACTTGCTATAATAAAATCTCCAAATTCGCAACTAAATCCAAAACCTCCACTCACCACTGCCTAACCCTACAATCTCTGAACTGACTGGAACTCTCAAACCTCCTTGACTATCTCCAGCTTACCACCGCACACAAACTAATATTCTTTCCAGATAAATGCCCAGCCTTAACAAACATCCTTCCCCCATATATCCCAACCAGATCTCTGAGATCCGAACACCAGCATTTAATCTCTGTCCACAAACCCAAACACCCTGCAGGCCAACTCCTTCTCTCCTTCACTATAGGCAAAAAATGGAACTCTCTCCCTCCTTTACTCAGGACCATACCTAACCCTGAAACCTTCAAAACCCTACTTTTCTCTTACCTATCCACTAAACGTAAATGTTCCTGATTTCACCCTACTTAAAATCTTACAAATTTACCCTTTGAGCTTTCCATACTCCTACTCTTCTCTACACTATTACCTCTTTTCTATTCTCCTAACTAAATCTAGCTAACTTTCTCAGACTAAACAATCTCTCTCTCTCAACTCCAAGTATTGTATATATTGTAAATATCAAGTAATTTACTGATGCTTATTGTCCAGTGAGTCTAAACTTACTGATGTCCTTCATGGATGCATCTGCAGTCATAACAACTGGGTTGTCCTGTCGTCAGGCAGCCCTTCGGTCGGCCGGATTCCAAAGTCTGGGTCCGGCTTCGGCTGATGTCGCACTCCACCCGACGTCATCTCTGCTGGTCTTCGGGTATAAAGGCATCAGCCGACGCCATTTTCCTCAGTCTTTCTTGCGCGTGCCAAGCAGAAGCTATTCGCAAGTGCCGGTCGGTCAGATCCAGAGATTACTACTACCGAATACTACTTCGAAGACTTCTAAAAGCTAAGTACCCCGTTGGGGACTCTTTCTTGCCTCAGCCGATGTCAGAAAAAGTCAATAACTGTTTAACTTGTGGGAAACAAATACCTCATAAAGATTTCCACTCTTACTGTCTGCCTTGCTTAGGCCCAGACCACGACGTAGCAGCCTGTTCGGCCTGTGCTTCCTTCAACCGACGAACGCTAAGGCGTCGGTCGGAGTTTGCTGAACAGTTTTTCGGCTCAGACTTTGCGTACATTATGCCGTCGGATCCTCCGACAACCCAAATTGTCAAAAAACGCAAGGAAAAAGACCGACACTCGCGGCCCGCGGTTTCGGCAGAAACCACGGTCAAGCAAGCCGCGAGTGTCTCGGTTTCGGCCGAAACCGAGAAAACTGGTCAATCTTCAGCCGAATCCATGACTACTACTGAGGCTTCCGCTACTTTACCTGAATTGGCCTCAGAAATTTTGCCTACAACTGTGGCTTCTAGTGAGTTATCTGACACCATTCCTTTGGATGTCTCTACCCCAGCACGTGGTGCTGCAAGACCCCCTGCAGCCATGTCTATCAAGGCCTTTGCCAGGGCTAAAGCAGCCAAATCTGCTAAGTCAGTGCCTGTTAAACCTCCCTCACACAGGCCCGCTTCCAGTTCACAAATGCTTACTCTGGCTGAAGATTTAATATCTTTAATTAGGGGATCCCAATCTCACCCAGACAGGGCCTCTCAGCCACCAGAAAAGAGACCTAGGACAGAGCCCCCCGAGCCAGTGTCCTCTGATGATTCTGCGGATGACTCCGACATTGCAGAACAGCCAGAGGATCCTTTTTCTACTTATGAAGACTCTGATGCTGAAGAATCCATTCCAGCTGCCTCTCCACCAGAGGAATTTTCCTTTGGGGAAACCTTACATGCCATGAGAGAGCAATTCCAATGGCAGGGACAAGATTTCTCAGATTCAAGAAAAAGGCTTAGGACCTTTCTGCACTTACCACAACATAGGCCCTTAGCTATTCCTCCTGTTTTGCCTGTTGTGGATGATGCATTTAATGATGTCTGCACTGCTCCTGATTCTTTACCTCCAGCCCCTGCCAAACCTGATAGATTTTACAGGGTGCCAGACACTCATCACCACCTATACAAGGCCCCACTGGTGGACCCCGAAACTATTTCCCAGGGGCCTAAGGCAGTAGCCTCGACCACAACAAAAAACCCTATACCTTCAGAAAGGGAATCCAGGTCTTTAGACAGGTGGGGCAAAAAAGTTTACACTTCTGCTACTCTCTCAGCTAGAGCTTTAAACTGTCAGTTTCACATGATACAATACCAAGAGTTTATGCTTGATCAGTTAACTAAAAAGCTATCCTCTGATGACTCTATAGATAAGAAATATGTATTAGAAGTGGTAAATAACATACAACAGGTTAGTAACCATTCCTTAAAATGTGGCTATGATGCACTGGAGGCTTCATTTAGATCAGCCATGACTGGCACAGTGATAAGAAGACATGCATGGTTGAAAGAGCAGGTCTTACCGGATCATGTTAAAGCTAAGCTACTAGATGCTCCTATGGATAAGGCCAGTTTATTTGGTACACCTGCCCAGCAGGTAATGAAGAAAATGGAAGAAAAGGCAAAATCTGTACAAACAGTTAAAGATTTCTTACAGGTTTAGCAGGAACTGGCCTGCCAAAAATTGGTCCTTTCCTGACTCCACAAGATCCCAAAGGGGCAGGAATAGACGTTCCAGAGGCAGAAATCAATCCAGAGGAGGTGCCTACAGAGGACGACAGTGGCAAGGTAATAACAGAGGCACAGACACAACCACTACCACTGCAACAGGACAATCACAGTGACTTGACTCTAACTCCGCCTACCAGGGAGCAAATAGCAGCACCATTAGGCGGAAAGTTAGCCTTATTTTCGAAAAATTGGCACTATATCACAAAAGACAAGTGGATTTTGCAAACCATAGACCAAGGATACCGGTTCCACTTCCACACTTTACCAGTCAAAAGAGGAATGCCAAACCTGCCTCCAAATCAAAAAATAGAAGCTCTACAGCAGATAATGCAATTAACAAAGATGAGAGCTGTGGAAAGAGTACCAATAACAGAACAGGGCAAAGGATTCTACTCCAGACTATTCCTAGTTCCAAGAAAAGAAAAAAGTTGGAGACCTATTCTCGATCTGTCCATCTTAAACACATACATCATTGTCCCAAAATTCAAAATGCTGACCCTACAGCAACTTCTTCCCATGCTGGGCAAGGAGTGTTGGCTGGTAACTCTAGATCTCAAGGAGGCATACCTGCACGTCCCCATTCGACCAAATTGCAGAAGATACCTCAGATTTCTTGCAGGATCAGAGCATTATCAATTCTCAGCATTGCCCTTTGGCTTATCTACTGCGCCCAGAGTATTCACAAAATGCCTGGCATCAGTAATCGCCCACTGCAGACTACAGGGAATTTAAATTTATCCATACCTGGACGACTGCCTGCTACAAGCGGACAACAAAAGCAAGCTGACAACAGATTTACAAAGGGTCATTTACTTGCTACAAGCCCTGGGATACACAGTCAATTTACAAAAGTCAAGGCTGATACCATCCCAAACAAGGACATTCTTGGGCGCGGAATTGGACACAGTAAAACAAATGGCATTCCTAACTGCAGAAAAACAAAAAGAACTCCCTCTTTACTTCTTGGCATTAACAAAACAGAACAAGCTAACAGCAAGAAAAGTTCTGCAGGCCTTGGGCTTCATGGCATCATGCATAATCTTGGTCCCACATGCCAGACTGCATATGAGAAAACTACAGTGGTACCTAAAGAATTTATGGTCCCAACACAGGCACAGCCAAGAAGCAGAAATACCACTAATCCCATGCCTAAAACAGGAGTTCCTATGGTGGGCTCAAGCATGCCAGTCAAACCCAGGCCTACCCTTCCACAACTTACGAGCAAGCCAAACCATCAAAACAGACGCCTCAGACCTAGGATGGGGGGCACACATGCTGGACAAATGCGTACAAGGATTGTGGACTCAGGACCAGCTACACCTGCACATCAACCAAAAAGAAATGCTGGCAGTAAAACTGGCAATCCAAAAATTCAGACCATTTCTCAAAGAAGGCCATTTGATGATAAGGACAGACAACACCACAGTCATGTGGTACATCAACAAACAGGGAGGCACTCATTCATACCCCCTATGCAGAATGACTTTGGACCTTTGGAACCTGGCACTCAGCTACAACATCCAGTTACAGGCAATATTTGTACCGGGAAAAGAGAACACTCTAGCAGACATGTTAAGCAGAACCACCTCGGATGCTCACGAATGGATGCTACACCCGGACATCTTCAAGACCATCACAAAGAAATGGGGAATGCCACAGATAGATCTATTTGCTTCCCCTCTCAATCACCAGCTCAAAAAATTCTGCACAAGGACATTCCACCCACTTGCATGGAAGGTGGACTCGCTCTCCTTCAGCTGGAAAGGTCTGACAGCATATGCATTTCCACCTCTCCCCTTGATGCACAGGGTATTACTAAAAATCAAGGAGGAACGTCCAAGGATAATCCTGATAGCTCCGAACTGGCCAAGACAACACTGGTACCCATTGCTGAGGAGCATGTCTCGAGAGAAAATGTGGTCAATACCCCTGATGCCTTTGATGTTAACTCAGAACAACTACAGCATCATGCATCCAAACCTAAAAACTTTGCAACTGACTGCATGGAACATCACATAGCAGCAAATAATCCAGATCTTTCCCAAAGGGTTAAAGACATTATCCTTGAAGCCCGCAGACCTTCAACAAGAAGGAACTATGCAGGAAAATGGAAAAGATTTGTCATTTGGAGTGCTGAAAGAGGAAAAGATGTGTCGAATATAGATATTGCTAACATTCTGGAGTATTTGGCAGAGCTTCTACATACAGGCCTGTCCTATTCCTCCATCAAGATACATGCATCAGCTATTTCAGCAGAATACAGCTTTGATCCACCTGTCTTTTCACATCCTCTACTCAGGCAGTTCCTCAGAGGGATCAAGAATGTAAAACCTCCTAGGAAACCACCATTGCCAGCATGGGACTTGAACTTTGTGCTAGAAAAGTTGACACTCCCTCCTTTTGAACCAGCAGCAACAGCAGATCTACAGCACCTGTCATGGAAAACTGCTTTCCTACTGGCAATTACCTCAGCAAGGAGGGTTTCTGAACTTCAGGCCCTAATGGCAGTACAACCCTTCCTAATCTTCCACCAAGATAGGGTGTCCATGAGAACTAATCTTACATTTATGCCTAAGGTGGTATCCAGAGTGTCTTTAAACCAGGCAATCCACCTACCTACCTTCTTCCCAATCCACAAAACAGAGGGAAAGAATGCTGCATACCTTGGATGTACATAGACAGCTACGCTACTACCTGGACAGAACCAAAAGTAACAGAAAAACTGACCAGCTTTTTGTAGCCTATGCAACAGGAAGGGAAGGAAAAGCAATTTCCAAACAGACAATCTCCAAATGGATAGGAAATTGCATACGATTCTGTTACTCCTTCCATGGAAAACCAATTCCACAGAACATAAGGCCTCATTCTACAAGGGCAACAGCCACTACCACAGCCTTCTTACGAGGAGTGGCAACCAAGGACATTATTGAGGCGGCTACTTGGACCTCCGTGCATACATTTGCCAAGCATTATAATTTACCTCTGTATTCCAGATCCCGAGCAGGGTTTGCCACTGCTGTCCTGCAAGGGATCCTAACCACACCATAATTTTTTCTTCCTCCTCCCCTAGTTGGCTATGGTATTCTACCCAGTTGTTATGACTGCAGATGCATCCATGAAGGACATAGTACAGTTTTGTACCTACCATAAATGTAGATGTCCGAACTGGATAGCATCTGCAGTCAGGATTACCTCCCTCCTTCCCTCTGTGGTACTCCTAGGGTATTTACCCTCCTAATAGCTAGCTGGTGGGGGGAGTCTCTTATGGTGTATTTGTTTGTATATATGTACATACATGCTTATTTTTTGTGTTTGCCTTCTATCTTTTTGGAAACATTGGCATTTATCCAGAATTTAGCCTTCCAAGAGGGCAACTGGCATCTGGGGCAAGAAACACTGAGGAAAATGGCGTCGGCTGATGCCTTTATACCCGAAGACCAGCAGAGATGACGTCGGGTGGAGTGCGACATCAGCCGAAGCCGGACCCAGACTTTGGAATCCGGCCGACCGAAGGGCTGCCTGACGACAGGACAACCCAGTTGTTATGACTGCAGATGCTATCCAGTTCGGACATCTACATTTATGGTAGGTACAAAACTGTACTTTCTGAATGTAAATACCAACTGTGCTACCTATGTCAAAATTGCATTTCAGTGTCAAACTATCCACCTGTACCTGACTGCATGACCTTATATATGTATTTACCAACACTTTATGTAACCTTCGTAACCATATATGTATGTATTTCCATTGCATTATGTAACCTTTGTAACCATATTGCATTTTGGAGCTTTTCTCCCCGGGCCTCCACTGAAAATGGGGACACCACCACTGGCCCAGTGGACTTTCCTGGTAATCAAACTGAAATAAAATAAAATAAATAATAAAGCATTCTTAATTGAACTACATAGTCTGCAGACTTTATTCTGTAGATTTGGCCCATAATGGAGAGACTGGCACCTAGGGATGTCAAATTTCTTACGAAACAGGTAGGGACCAGGGAAAAAAGGTCATTCACACTAAGTGAAGACCAAAAAAAAAGTAGATCTGTGTTTGGCGATTTTTGATTGACCCCTATGCTGTTATGTGAGGTAATCAAAAAAATCACACAGTGGACCCTCTTCTGTTCAATGCGGAGCATCAGGTAGTTCCACATTAAACAGAATTAGTTCCATTTTGCGAGTTTTTGATTGGCTCATATACCGGCATATTGGCCAGTCAAAAAAAAAAAGTGGAGGCTGTTTTGCCAGGATTTTAACTGGCAGTGCGAGACTCTGAATCTGCTGCTGATCTCAGGACAGTCCCGCTCAAATAGGGACGTCTGGCAACTCTGCTGCCACCTGTTCAGCACAAGTTTGGAGAATTAACAGATAAAGACATTCATTCCAGTTTCTTCCACTCATTCCAGCTCATTCCAGTATTCTACAATCATATTAATTCTTGCAATGAACAAATGCATAGAAAACTTAGTAAGGAATATTTTAGAAGAGTAAAATTAATATTGAAAACTGCTCTGACATCTATGAACAAAGTCCAGTCTGTATACCAATTTGCTCTTCCTGCCTTAACTTACAATTTTGGAGTGACTGACTTGCCTCAAAAGGTATTGGATCAGTTGGACAGGAAAACAAGGAAAATGCTTCATGCTTATCAAATGATTTTTAATATCATTGTATACCAAGATTATATGTTCCCCGCTCTGAAGGAGGTATGAGTCTCCTCAAAATTGATTGTGTACAAATCTGCAATTGTAGGACTGTATACATATATACTGACTTCACAAGATCCAACTGTAGTGAAAGTTTTAAAGCATGAGGAGAAGAAGTCTAAGATGACTTCCCTGCTTAGTTTAGCAGAAGCATATCGGTGTCAAGCGGGAATGGAAATCAAACAAGAAGTAGATAAAAATTAGGCATCAACTGAATCTGTCAAAAAACAAAATAGAACAACCTCATTTTGATCTGGACCGAATGCAGGAATGATTAATTGGACCGAATGCAGGAATGATTAAGGAGAGGTGAATTTAAACCAAAAGCCGAAATGTTAATATTGGCGGCCCAGGACTGTGGGCTATGTACACATTGGTTCACAAAATCCATTGAACTTGTGGGAGAAACAGATAAATGCAGGTTTTGTAAAACAGAATTGGAAACACCCACACATCTTGTTGTTGGGTGTGATACACTAATGGCAAAAGGACTGTATACTGAAAGGCATAATAATTTGGCATGACTGTTGCACTGGGGATTGTCCAAACATTATAATATTGAAGTAGTTGATAAGCACTGGAAACATGAGCCGCAAAGATTTGTAGAGAATGATGAAGTTTATATCACATGGGCTCACCCTTTACCAACAGTTCAAAAAATAGATGCGAGAAAATCAGATGTAGTAGTCAAGGACAGAAGACAAAAGTAGAGTTGATCTGTGAAATTGCTGCACCCAGTGACTACAGTGTCTTATGTACAGAGAGACACAAAGTGATAAAATACCAGGGTTTACAGGCAGAAATGAGAGCAATATGGAAGGATACCAAGATAGTTCCTGTAATAGTAGGAGCAATGGGTCTTATAAAAAAGAATTTACACTTGTACGTAGATATGTTACTGGTACATGTAACTCTGTATGAATTGCAGAAAGAGTCAGTTCTGGGCACATTGCAGGTGCTGTGAAGAGCACTTCTGGCTAATATTAAAGATTGAGACAATATTAATTTCATGAAGTTTAATCATATTTTGACTTAGGAATGAGGTTTGTTCCCATCATGGTATTAAAAACCCAACAGACTTGGAGAAATTAAACCATTATCAATGTGTCTGTGACTCTGTTAATTTATCCAGGGCTTTGGCCACTGGTATTGTTTTAAGAAGTGTGTGGCTGCATTCTCTGAACCTCCTAGATGACATAAAATGAGATTTTAAATTCTCCCTTGGATACAGATTTAGTGTTTGGTCCTCTCTTCTGCAGAGGTGATCAAAAAGTGTGATGAAAGGGGCAAGCTGATCCAGGGAATTTGTAATATTTTTCAGCCCTCCTTTTCTAGATTGTCCAAGGGATTTTCTCTAGATTGTCCAAGGAATTTTCTTTGTCCTCATCCAGTTTTGGCAAAAAACAGAATAAACAGCCTCAACAGAATTCAGGTAAGCAGGCAGCTAAGAAGAAAAGGCAAGGGGATTCCAAAAAGGAGTCTTAAATCCCCCCAAAACCAAGGATACTCCAGCAAGTTTGACTGGCTATTCAACGGACGCTATGACCCCCTCCCACTATGGTGTTTTTCTGTTTCAGAAGGTCTGAATTTCCATTTTTCTCTTTGCCAAAAGGTTTCATTCAAATGGGTTCTGAAAGTCATTCATCAAGGTTACAGATGGCAGTGGGAGGAAATTCCTCCTTTGCAGGGGGTCACTCCTCATTCTGCCGATCAGACTCTTTTGTTTTCACCTGTTCTTCATCACATGCTGACCCTGGGAGTGATAAAACCATTTCATACTTCCCAGGCAGGGAAGTCTTTTTATTCAAGGATGTTCCTAGTGCCAAAAAAAGAAAATACTTGGAGACCAGTTCTAGATCTTTCTTTCCTAAACCTGTTTGTGATAGTGCCCAAATCGAAAAATGTTGTCACTTCACATCCTGTTGCATCGTCTTCCTCCTTCAAATTTCCTGGTAACACTAGGCTTAAAATATGCTTATCATATCCCAGTTCATCCAGATGTCAGAAGTTTTGAAACATTTTGTGTGTCTGGATCACATTATCAGTCCTCAGCCTTACCCTTTGGACCATCCACTGCATCAAGAGTGTTCACAAAGTGTCTAGCTCATAGCAGGCTACAGGGTATTCACATTTGTCTAGCTTTAGATGACTTGATTATGTTTGCAGATTATTTTTGAAGGTGTTGGAAATCTTTCTGTCTTGGGTGAGAGATCTCATGCACAAACTGGGACTCCAAGTGAACCTTAAAGTATGTTTTGACGCCGTCACACAGGATTGTGTTCCTGAGATGTCAGCAAGTTACCTCAGTTCAAATAGATTTGCTTTCAAAGGAGAAAATAGATCTTTATTTAGATCTATTTTTAAGGATGTCCTTCATGGATGCATCTGCAGTCATAACAACTGGGTTGTCCTGTCGTCAGGCAGCCCTTCAGTCGGCCGGATTCCAAAGTCCGGGTCCGGCTTCGGCTGATGTCGCACTTCACCCGACGTCATCTTTGCTGGTCTTCGGGTATAAAAGCATCAGCCGACGCCATTTTCTTCAGTCTTTCTTGCCGCGTGGCGCCCGAAGCAGAAGCTGTTCGCAAGTGCCGGTCGGTCGGATCCAGAGATTACTTCTACCGAATACTACTTCGAAGACTTCTAAAGCTAAGTACCTCGTTGGGGACTCTTTCTTGCCTCAGCCGATGTCAGAAAAAGTTAATAATTGTTTAACCTGTGGGAAACAAATACCTCATAAAGATTTCCACTCTTACTGCCTGCCTTGCTTAGGCCCAGCCCACGACGTAGCAGCCTGTTCGTCCTGTGCTTCTTTCAACCGACGAACGCTTAGGCGTCGGTCGGAGTTTGCAGAACAGTTTTTCGGTTCTGATTTTGCGTACATTATGCCGTCGGATCCTCCGACTCGCATTCTGCCAAAAACGCAAAGAAAAGACCGACACTCGCGGTCCGCGGTTTCGGCCGAAACCATGGTTAAGCAAACCGCGAGTGTCTCTGTTTCGACCGAAACCGAGAAAACTGATCAAAATTCAGCTGAATCTATCTCTACAACTGAGGTCCCTGCTAACACTCTTGAATCGGCCTCAGAAATTTTACCCACTACGGTGCTTACCACTGACTTATCAGACACCATTCCCTTGGATGTCTCTACCCCAGCACGTGGTGCTGCTAGGCCTCCAGCAGCCATGTCCATTAAGGCCTTCGCCAGGGCTAAAGCAGCCAAGACTACTAAAACAGTGCCTGTTAAACCCCCCTCAACCAGGCCTTCTTCCAGTTCTCAAATGCTTACTTTGGCAGAAGATTTAATTTCATTAATTAGAGGATCTCAATCTCACCTAGACAGGGCCTCTCAGCCCCCAGAGAAGAGACCTAGGGCAGAGCCCCATGAGCCAGTGTCCTCTGATGATTCTGCTGATGAATCAGACATAACTGACCAGCCAGAGGCTCCTTTCTCCAATTTTGAAGATTCTGATGCTGAAGAATCCATTCCAGCTGCTTCCCCACCAGAAGAATTCTCCTTTGGAAACCTTGCATGCCATGCGAGAACAGTTCCAATGGCAGCAACAGGATTTTTCAGACTCCAGGAAAAGACTTAGGACCTTTTTGCACCTTCCACAGCACAGGCCCTTAGCTATACCTCCTGTTCTCTCTGTGGTGGATGATGCTTTCAATGATGTCTGCTCCGCTCCAGATTCTTTACCCCAGCCCCTGCCAAACCAGACAGATTTTACAGGGTGCCAGATACTTATCACCACCTTTACAAGGCCCCTCTTGCAGACCCGAAACTATTTCCCAGGGTCCCAAGGCAGTAGCGACCATAGCTAAAACCCTGTTCCTTCTGAAAGGGAAGCAAGGTCATTAGACAGATGGGGTAAAAGGTTTACACTTCAGCCACTCTCTCAGCTAGAGCTTTAAACTGTCAGTTTCACATGATACAATACCAAGAGTTTATGCTTGATCAGTTAACTAAAAGCTAACCACTGATGAATCTCTTGATAAGAAATATGTATTAGAAATGGTCAATAACATACAGCAAGTTAGTAACCATTCTTTAAAATGTGGCTATGATGCACTGGAGGCTTCATTTAGATCAGCCATGACTGGCACTGTAATTAGAAGGCATGCATGGCTAAAGGAGCAAGCTTTACCGGATCATGTTAAATCTAAATTGCTAGATGCTCCTATGGATAAAACAAGTTTGTTTGGTACACCTGCCCAGCAGGTTATGAAGAAAATGGAAGAAAAGGCAAAATCAGTCCAGACAGTTAAAGATTTCTTGCAGGTTCAACCCCCAAGGTTTAGCAGGAACTGGCCTGCCAAAATTGGTCCTTTCCTGACTCCACAAGACCTCAAAGGGGCAGGAATAGACGTTCCAGAGGCAGAAACCAATCCAGAGGAGGTGCCTACAGAGGCGACAGTGGCAAGGTAACAACAGAGGCACAGACTCAACACCTGCCACTACATCAACACAGCCACAGTGACTTAATCCTAAACCCGCCTACCAGGGAACAAATAGCAGCTCCTCTAGGCGGAAAGCTAACCTTATTTTCAAAAACTGGCACCACATAACAAAGGACAAGTGGATTTTACGAACCATAGATCAAGGTTACCGGTTCCACTTCCACACTTTACCAGACAAAAGAGGAATGCCAAATCTACCTCCAAATCAAGACAGAGGCTCTACAACAGATAATGGAGTTAGCAAACATGAGAGCTGTGGAGAAAGTGCCAACAGCAGAGCAAGGAAAGGGGTTCTACTCCAGACTATTCCTAGTTCCAAGAAAGGAAAAAGTTGGAGACCAATTCTAGACCTGTCCACCCTGAATACTTACATCATTGTCCCAAAATTCAAAATGCTGACCCTACAGCAACTTCTTCCCATGCTGGGCAAGGAGTGTTGGCTGGTAACTCTAGATCTCAAGGAGGCATACCTGCACGTCCCCATTCGACCAATCTGCAGAAGATACCTCAGATTTCTTGCAGGATCAGAGCACTATCAATACTCAGCATTGCCCTTTGGCTTATCTACTGCTCCCAGAGTATTCACAAAATGCCTGGCATCAGTAATCGCCCATTGCAGACTACAGGGAATTCAAATTTATCCATACCTGGACGACTGCCTGATACAAGGAGACAACAAAAGCAAGCTGACAACATATTTACAAAGGGTCATTTACTTGCTTCAAGCACTGGGATACACAGTCAATTTACAAAAGTCAAGACTGATACCATCCCAGACAAGGACTTTCCTGGGAGCGGAATTGGACACAGTAAGACAAATGGCATTCCTAACTGCAGAAAAACAAAAAGAACTCCCTCTTTACTTCTTGGCACTAACAAAACTGAACAAGTTAACAGCAAGAAAGGTACTGCAGGCCTTGGGTTTCATGGCATCATGCATAATCTTGGTTCCATTTGCCAGACTACATATGAGAAAACTACAGTGGTACCTAAAGAATTTATGGTCCCAACACAGACACAGCCTAGAAACGGAAATCCCACTAATACCATGCTTAAAACAGGAGTTCCTATGGTGGGCTCAGGCATGCCAGTCAAACCCAGGCCTGCCCTTTCGCAGGATCAAGCAAGCCAGACCATCACAACAGATGCTTCAGACCTAGGATGGGGGCATATGCTGGACAAATGCGTACAAGGATTGTGGACACAGGACCAACTTCACCTGCACATCAACCTAAAAGAAATGCTGGCAGTAAAACTGGCAATCCAAAAGTTCAGACCATTTCTCAAGGAGGACCACTTGATGATAAGGACAGACAACACCACAGTCATGTGGTACATCAACAAACAGGGAGGCACTCATTCTTACCCCTATGCAGAATGACTTTGGAGCTGTGGACCCTGGCACTCAGCTACAACATCCAGTTACAGGCAATATTTGTGCCAGGAAAAGAAAACTCTCTAGCAGATATGTTAAGCAGGACCACATCGGATGCCCACGAATGGCAGCTGCACCCGGATATCTTCAAGACCATCTCGAAGAAATGGGGAATGCCTCAGATAGATCTATTCGCATCACCTCTCAATCACCAGCTCAAAAAATTCTGCACAAGGACATTCCACCCACTAGCATGGAAAGTGGACTTGCTCTCCTTCAGCTGGAAAGGCCTAACAGCATATGCATTCCCACCTCTTCCCTTGATACACAAAGTACTACTAAAAATCAAGGAGGAACGTCCAAGGATAATCCTGATAGCTCCAAACTGGCCAAGACAGCATTGGTACCCACTGCTGAGGAGCATGTCTCGGAACAATATGTGGCCAATACCCCTGATGCCTTTGATGCTAACTCAGAACAACTTCAGCACCATGCATCCAAACCTAAAAACGCTGCAACTGACTGCATGGAACATCACATAGCAGCTGCTAATACAGAACTTTCACAAAGAGTTAAAGACATTATTCTTGAAGCACGCAGGCCTTCAACTAGAAGGAATTATGCTGGGAAATGGAAAAGGTTTGTCATTTGGAGTTCTGAAAGAGGAAAAGATGTATCAAACATAGATATGCCTAACATTCTGGAGTATCTGGCCGAACTACTTCATTCAGGCCTGTCCTACTCCTCCATCAAGATTCATGCATCAGCTATTTCAGCAGAATACAGCTTTGATCCACCTGTTTTTCACACCCTTTGCTCAGGCAGTTCCTCAGAGGAATCAAGAATGTAAAACCTCCAAGGAAACCACCATTGCCAGCTTGGGACTTGAACTTTGTGCTAGAAAAATTGACACTATCACCTTTTGAACCAGCAGCAACAGCAGACCTACAACACCTGTCATGGAAAACTGCTTTCCTACTGGCAATTACTTCAGCAAGGAGGGTTTCAGAACTACAGGCCTTAATGGCAGTGCAACCCTTTCTAATCTTCCACCAAGATAGAGTGTCCATGAGGACTAATCCTACATTTATGCCTAAGGTGGTATCCAGAGTGTCTTTAAACCAGGCAATCCACCTACCTACCTTCTTTCCCAACCCACAAAACAGAGGGGAAAGAATACTGCATACCTTGGATGTACATAGACAGCTACGCTACTACTTGGACAGAACAAAAAATAGCAGAAAGACTGACCAACTTTTGTAGCCTATGCAACAGGAAGGGAAGGAAAAGCTATTTCCAAACAGACAATCTCCAAATGGATAGGAAATTGCATACGATTCTGTTACTCCTTCCATGGAAAGCCAATTCCACAGAACATAAGACTTCATTCTACAAGGGCAACAGCCACTACCACAGCCTTCTTACGAGGAGTGGCTACCAAAGACATTATTGAGGCGGCTACTTGGACCTCCGTGCATACATTTGCCAAGCATTATAATTTACCTCTATATTCCAGATCCCGAGCAGGGTTTGCCACTGCTGTTCTGCAAGGGATCCTAAACACACCATAATCTACTTTTAACCTCCTCCCCTAGTTGGCTATGGTATTCTACCCAGTTGTTATGACTGCAGATGCATCCATGAAGGACATAGTACAGTTTTGTACCTACCATAAATGTAGATGTCCGAATTGGATAGCATCTGCAGTCAGGATTACCCTCCCTCCTTCCCCTCTGTGGTACTCCTAGGGTGTTTACCCTTCTAATAGCTAGCTAGTGGGGGGATTTCTTTCATGGTGTATTTGTTTGTATTTATGTACATACATGCTTATTTTTGTGTTTACCTCTATCTTTTGGAAACATTGGCATCTATCCAAAATTTTTAGCCTTCTATAGGGCTTCTGGCATCTGGGGCAAGAAACACTGAAGAAAATGGCGTCGGCTGATGCTTTTATACCCGAAGACCAGCAAAGATGATGTCGGGTGAAGTGCGACATCAGCCGAAGCCGGACCCGGACTTTGGAATCCGGCCGACTGAAGGGCTGCCTGACGACAGGACAACCCAGTTGTTATGACTGCAGATGCTATCCAATTCGGACATCTACATTTATGGTAGGTACAAAACTGTACTTTTTCATCTCAGACTTTGGTCACTGTGAGGGAATACCTCAAGATTTTTGGATCACATAGCATATATGATTCTCATGATACCCCTGGGAAAAACTCCTCATTAGAATGATACTGTAGTATCTAAACTGTCTTTGGTCCCAACAGTAACACCCCTTATCTGTTCAAATCCCAGTGCTGGGGTTTGTCAAAAGAGAAACCTTTTGGTGGGGATAACAGATTTCCTTAAATCCAAGTCTCCTCTTCTCCCTTCCTGCTGCAAATCACTCTGTCACTAAAGATGCGTCAGATTTTCCTTGGGGAACATTTTCAGGAGAGATAAAAGTGTGTTTGTATGTGTGTGTGTGTTGGGGGGATACCAAGGACAGATAGAAGCACATAAATATCAAGGAGATGCTTGTCCTGATCAAGCACCCAGCTCTCTGAACCATATTTCGTTCTTTATTTATTTTATTTATTTATTTATTTGCAGTTGGTTTACCAGGATAGTCCATTGGGCCAAAAAGAACCCGTTTTCAATGGAGTTCTGGGAAGAAAAGCTCCAAACAATCAAAGTTACAATAGGTTAAACATGATAATTATACAAGAGTAAAAGATTCAAACAAACAATTACAAAGTAGTAGAGGAAACATTACAGCTAATATAAACTAGAGATGAAACTTTTACAAATAATGCAAACTAGTGATGAAGCTTACAGGTGGTACAAACAAAGAAGGAATGTTGCAAAGTAATTAATGAGAAGTACAGTTACATATCAGGAATCCTACATGTAAGGGGTACAGCGTGGTGTATTCTTGTGGATACAGTAATAACAGTAAGAGTGTATGAGATAGGAGAAATTCTAAGGGAATATTGCAGGTGTAAATAGGGGAAGGAAAGGAAGATGGAATTACCAGTGTTAGTTATGTGGGGTGGAAGCAAGAGCATTCCCACTGGGATACTAGATATGAATGAAGAGATTTTTTGAAAATAAAATGGTTGGAGGTGATACGAATTGATGGAGGTAGGGAGTTCCAGAGGCGTGCTAAACCATGTGATAGAAGATTTTTTTCCTGGGGGACGAGTTGGTTTGTAGACTTCTAATAGATTTTGGTTGTTAGACCTTAATACTCTATTGGGTAGGTGCATTTTAAAGGTAGAAGACAGGGAGGGACAGAGGGAGGGGTTGAAAATGAGCTTGTGTGCAAGAGTTAGTTGAGTATAGGTGAGATGCTTGGGTAGTTCTAGCCAATGTAGTTGTTGGAGAGAGGAACAGTGGTGGGTGGAGGACTTGTGGCTGGTAGCGAACTTGGCGATTTTGTTGTAGCAGGAGGAGAGTTGTGTTTTCAGAGAGGACTGTATGTTAGTTAGAGGTGGTGCTCCATAGAGAAGTGAGGGGATAAGAAAGGAAGTAGAAAGAGTGATTTTAGTAGCAGGTGTAAGGTAGTGCTTTTGCTGATAGAGCATACCGAGTTTTTGATGGTTTTTTTTGATATTTAGTTGTATATGGGAGTTGAATTTGAGCTGGTTATCAATTTGGATACCAAGTAATTTGGTCTCTGAGACCAGTTCCAGAGGTGTGTTGTTTTGACTAGTAATAGAGAATGTGTTACTATCGAAATAGGTGACTTTAGAGGGGGTGAACACCATTAATTTGGTTTTAGAGGCGTTGAGTGCTAGGTGGTTTCTTTTCATCCATTGCTCTGTGGCTAAAAAAGCGTCTTGAGTAAGCTTGAGGAGTGTAGGGATAGATGAGGCCGAGCAGATAATAGTTGAGTCATCTGCATATTGGATAATGTTTGAGAATGGGATAGAGTTACGGAAATATTTTATGAATATATTAAAGAGGAGGGGACCTAATATGGAGCCTTGGGGAACTCCGGTTGGGGTATTTAGAAATGAGGAGGTTGCCTTTTTCCATTTCACTGCTTGATATCTATTTGATAGGTAGCTGGAGAACCAGTTCAAGGATGAAGGAGATCGGTTAAGTTTTGAGAGTTTCGTTAAAAGCAGGCTGTGTGATATAGTGTCAAAGGCCTTAGAGAGGTCAAGTAGTAGGGTAGAGACAATAAGTCCAGAGTCCCGGGCTTTGTTTACAGTTTCAAGGAAGGAGAGGAGGGCTGTCATAGTGCTGTGACCAGGTCTGAAACCATGTTGTGTGGGGGTTAGTAGGTGATTATCTAAGAGATGTGGTAGGAGTTGAATTTGGATACACTTTTCTAGGAGTTTAGAGATTGGAGACAGGATAGCGATGGGGCGGAAATTAGTCACACTGTTATTGTTGCCACCTTTATGTAAAGGTATGATAAAGGCCTTTTTCCAGATTTGGGGAACTGTACTTTCCTGGATATAGCAGTTGATTAGAATGCTAATGGTGTAGGCAATTGCATCAGCAGCTATGCTAAGAAAGTAAGAAGGGATGTTATCAGGAGCATTAGTGCATGGCTTTAGTTTCTGTAGGAGTTTTTTTATAGTAGAAGTGGGTATGGGTTTTAATGAGAATAGTGGGGAGTGAGGAGAGGGGGTGTTGGGGGTGAAGAAGATGGGGAGGAAGTGAGAGTAGGAGGAGAGGTGGAGGGTGGAAAGTTAGTGGATGAGAGTGAGGGAGTGGTAGCAGCGCAGGGTTTAGTGTTGGTATGGGAGGATGGGGGTAGATTGGAGAATGTGGTGTTGTTAGAGAATGAAGAGGTTAATTTGGAAATAGATTCAATAAAGAATGAGATAAATTGGGTCGCTAAGTCAGTATCAGGGGTGTTAGGGTCCGGGGTGGGGGTGCCTGGTTTGCTGGGGTTAAGTAGAGTAGAGATACCTTTCCAGAATTTTTGAGGATTTGTTTTGTTACTGTTTTGGAGGATGGAGAAGTAGTTTTGTCGATCAGAGATGATGAGCTTTTTTACCTTATTTCTAAGTGTTTTGTATTCATTATGTAGGAGAGGGGTCTTATTTTCCAGGTAGTGTGCCCAGACTTTATCTCTGAGACGCATGGTTGCTAGTGTGTTTTTGGTAAGCCAAGGGGCAGTATTGATTTTTATTCTCTTTGTCCTTAAGGGAGCATGAAAGTCTAGGATTTTTAAGAATGTTGAGTTAAAGTGGGCAACTGTGTTATCTAGAGGTAATGTTTTTAGACAATTCCAGTTTATTGTTTTTAGATAGTTAGAAAAGGTTGTTGGGTTAACGTTTATTTGGTTACGGACAGTAATGTAATTATGAGTGTGAAGAAGGAGTAAGGGGAGACAATGAGTGAAGGTGGGTATGTGGTCACTAAGAGGGTCGGGAAGAGTACCACTGTCGGAGAAATAATGGGGATGAGAGACTAAAATCCAATCCAGAATACTGCTGCTAGAGGGTTTTTTTGAGGGGCGTGTAATAGAGTTGATTAGCTGTGAGAAATTATAGAGGTTGATGTTAAGTGGGTTTGTAGGTGACTGAATGGAGGCCCAGTTAATATTCATGTTGCCTAAGATTATGGTTTCATTTGTAATGTTATTGGAGAGCCAGGAAAGGATGTCTTACAGTGTGGAAATATTATCCCCTGGGGGGATGTATAGGGAAGCTATACATATGTGTTTGTGTTTGTTAACTTGAAGTAGTGTTAAGAGAAGTTCAGCATTATTAAATTGAGGAGTAGGTTTGTTATAGGGGGGTAACTGACAGGGAGGATGAGTAGAGGAGAGCTACTCCTCCCCCTTTTTTGTGGGACCTGTCTTTTCTAATGATAGAATAGTTTTGTGGAGTTATTTCAGAGTCTTTTATATGGGGTTTTATATGGGGTTTTAACCATGTTTCTGAGATGGATAAGATGTCAGGTTTATTATGTATGAGCCAGGCATGGAGGTTTGGGATTTTGTTAACTATACTTTGGGAGTTTATAGAAGTTAGTAATATGCTCTTGTCTGTAATGGTTGAGGTGGGGAGGCCTGGGTTAGGATGGATATCACCTGATATTAGACTGGTAATCAGATGTAGGATTGGGTTAGAGAGGTAATTGGGCAGTTTAGAGAAAATATTAGGTTCTATTGTGATTATGAAGGATTTGCCAGTTACTATGGGGGTAGATTGTTTATGAGTGGTGACTAGCTTATATGGATAAAGTAGAAGGTTTTTTATAGGAAATAGATGGGGAGAAATTGGGGTGTTAGAGTATGAGAGAGAGAGGAGGTAAGGTGGTCAGTTACATGGAAGGATTGTGAGTGGTAGGAATTACTGGGCTGGGTGAGGTAATGAAAATATGTTAAGTTAAGAAGTAGAAGTAGTAATGAGATGAATGAGGGTTTTGAGAGCATTTTGAGATGTGGGTAATTAGAGGTGCTAAGTTGATGTTGAAGAAAATGTAGAAATGAGAGAGGTTTATATGTAGAGGATCTGGTAAGTACTTAAATAGTGCTAAGGAATAGATAGTTGTGTAAGGATTTGCTGGGGATGTAGTATTGGAGTGGGTGTTGAGATAGTAATGTAGTCTAATTGGCTAGGTGAGGAATACTAGGAGAGGTGAATGAAGGTTAATTAGGGTGGAGTAGGGGATGGGTGTGTCTGGAGTTCTGGAGACTGATTGGACTGGAAATGTTAGTGGGTGTGGTTATGGGGTAATAAACGTGGAGGTGCTGGGGGCGGGTGGAATTTGGGGGCAGGGTAGGGGAGCGGAGTGAGCCCGCAGGGTGAACGGAGCGGGTAGAAACCAGAAGCAAGGAGGGCAGCAGAGGATCGAGAACCTATCAGTGGAGTGTAGAATTTCAGAAGGGTAAGTAGAGGGGACCTGGAAATAGTAGGTTATAGTGGGCTGTAATGGTTTTAAGGGAGAGAGAGAAAAAAGAAAAGTTAGAGCAATAAGAAAATAGAAGAAGTGAAAAGAAGTCAGTATAAGTGGGGAGAGGAAGCCATGTAGTGGACAGATGCTGAAGCGCACCTTGGCCCACCAGGGCAATCTCTGTACTGGGTTGGACTGAAGGGAGAGGCGAGCAAGAGTAAATCAGGGGACTAGATGAGGGAGAATAGCGGAGATATAGAGATAAGAGGGGTTTAGGCTGCTGGCTTTACTGGCAGGGAGCGTTCAGTACACCTATCAGGGCTTAAAAACTATAGTAGTTCAAGGTTTAACAGCATAGATGTACTTCCTCTTCTTGGGACCTCAAGTGGTTACAGACAGTACTATAATCATATCGTACATCAACCAGCAAGGGGGAACCAGGTCATATCCCCTTTGCAGACTAGCCATGTTAACTTGGGATATAGCCTCACAGTACAGTCTCAGCATACAGACCGCCTACATTCTGTCAGAACAAAATTGTGTGGCAGACAAGCTGAGCAGTACCAGGGCAGACCCTAATGAATGGAAACTAGATCAGGGGTCTCACAAGATTTGATTGATCTGTGAGGAATTCCTCAAGTGGACCTCCTTGCCTCTTCTGTGAACAACCAACTTACAAAATTTTGCTCCAGGACTCCATGAAAAAAGACCTGGAAGACAGATAAATGCCTTTTTCTTTTATTTGGATAGGAATGTTCCTGTATGCCTTTCCACTAATATCCAAGGTACTTCTGAGGATTCGGGAGGAATTCCCAAGATCACTGTGGTGACTCCTTTCTGGCCCAGGCAACCATGTTTCTCCCTTTATTTGAAGTGGCCGGGGCAATTAACACAAGCTTCCTCATAGACTGGATCTACTCACAAAAGACCATGGGTGTTTGATACACCCTAACATCAATCCCCTTCAATTGACTCTCTGGGTGATATGCCCTTAATTCCTTTCAGGCAACATTTTTTTCTAAGGATGTGCATCAGGTACTAATGGAGGCAAGGGAACCTGCTACTAAAAAGCCATATGTTAGCAAATGGAAAAGGTTTTCTAGTTGGTGCCAGTAACACAACCAGCACCCATTCAGGGTTAGTTGTTTACTGGTTTTACAATATTTATGTGAGGTACTATTCCATGCCTTTCTTATTCTTCCATCAAGGTTTATCAGCCATTTCAGCTTCTTTACCCATGGACCCTCTGTTTTAATGAAGTCTCATGTCAAAATGTTCTTGAAAGGGGTTTTGCATAAGTGGCTTCCTAGAAAACTGGTGTCACCTCCTTAGGATCTTAATTTTATGTTAGAGAAGCAAACATTTGTTCCAGCTAATCTGGCTGCTGGCTTGAGGTTCTTAACATGGAAGGCAGTTTTGGCAGTTTTACTTTTTGCTCTGACCTCTGCAAAACAAGTATCTGTGTTGTGAGCTGTTATGGCGAGTCAGCTCTTTTTCTTTTACTGCAGGGACAGGGTTTCTTTGAGAACTAATCTTTCCTTTATTCCTAAAGTGGTGTCTGAGTTTACTTTAAGTCAAACTATCCATCTCTTCATTTTCTTTCCTGAACCTAAAATGAGGGAGAAAGGATATGCCATACCTTGGATGTCCACAGACAACTTTTGTACTGTTTTGACAGAACTAAATCTTGAAGATGTTCAGATCAATTGCTCATTTCTTCTGTAGGTATGAAAAAAGTAAACGTGTGTTAAAACAGATTATTTCCAAATGGTTGTCTAAGGCTATTACCTTTTGTTATACTCACCATAACAAATGTATTTCAAACAAGGTCATTGCCTACTATACCAGGGCCTTGGATTCGTCTATGACTTTTTGGAAAAGGTTGAATTCTAGAAGTATCTGAGAAGCTGATACTTGGTCCTCTGTACATACTTTTGCACATCACTGTAATCTTGATTCCTTCCCTAGGTCTAGACCAGGCTTTGCTAACACTACTCTTCAGGTCCTTAATACTTCTCCTTCCACCACCCAAGTATAGTTAGCTAAGGTAATCTACTCATACAGCTAAGGCTACTGCAACAGTGATTTATTTATTTATTTTTATTTATTTATTTATTACATTTGATTACCGGGAAAGTCCACTGGGCCTGACAAACCCATTTTCAGTGGAGGCCCGGAGAGAAAAGCTCCGCAGTTATATATGCAGAAACATTTGAAACAGTGCAGTAATAATTATTTGTGGGGAAAAACTCTACAGTTGTTTGAACAGACAAAAAATTTAAAGACAGTACAGTAATCATATATAATCAACATTATAAATGATACAGGGAATAACAGACATTTTGGGACACAGCAACTACATATTTTTATACAATGAAGTGAGAGTAAGAGATCTCCAGAGGTGAAAGGCAGAGAGAAAGGCTGACATTCTGAAATAGTGATAGTTAGAATAGAGAAAGGATAGCTAGGGAGAGAAGTAGAAGTATATGGCAGAGTGGTGTAGGGGGAAGAAGAGATAGTAAGTTGGGGGGGTCAGGTTTTAGGGTTGTTGGTAGAGATACTGGAACATATCTATTGTGTGGTGAGATGAGATTTAAGTGAGTTTTTGAAGGTAACGGGATTAGTGATTGATCTGAGTGCAGGGGGAAGATTGTTCCATAGTTTGGAGACAGAAAAAGAGTATAACATATGACCAGTGGAAAGCTTAGGTTTGTCGACATTTAGTAGTAGTTTATTTTCACATCTAAGTTGCCGGTTTGGGTGGTAGATTGTCAGTATACTAGTGAGGGAAGGACAGGCATCAGGGAAATAAGTTTGTGGGCAATGGTAAGTTGTAGATATGATAGATGCTGGAGGAGTTCAAGCCAATTGAGTTCTTGCAATGTAGTACAATGATGGGTGGGGAATTTGGTGTTAGTGGCAAATTTGGCAATTTTGTTGTAGCATGAGTTTAGTTTGTTTTTCAGTGAGGATTGTATTTTTGTAAGGATGGGTGCACCATATAGGAGGGTTGGAAGCAAGTATGCTGAGGTGAGAGCTTTTTTTTGCCAGAGGAGTAAGATATTGGTTGTGTTTATAAAGGGATCCTAGTTTCTGATGGTTTATTTTGATGTTGTTATGGATATGAAGGTCAAAGGTTAGGTTGTCGTCAATGGTGACACCAAGCAGTTTAGTGTTGGGGACGACGTCTATGATAGTGTTGTTTTGGGACTGAACAGTGAGTTCTGGTTTATTTATTGGGAAGTTTTTGGTTGGAGTAAAGATTACGAGTTTTGGTTTGTTAGGGTTTAGAGCTAGATGGTTCTGGGACATCCATGATTCAGTGGAGGAAAAAGCTTCTTGGGTACGTTGTTGTAGTAGGGAGGAAGATTTGGAGGAGCAGATGATAGTGAAGTCATCCGCATATTGTATTAGAGTAGAGTTTGAAAGACTAGTATGGTAGTCATTGATAAATATACTGAAGAGGAGTCCTAATATGGAGCCTTGGGGTACACCTGTTTTGGTATTTATGAACGGGAAGAAGCAATGTTGCCAGATGGTAGACTGTTGCCTGTTGGTAAGATAGTCAGAGAACCACTGGAGAGGAGAGGGAGATAGGCTAAGGTTGGATAATTTAAATAGTAGGAGGGGTTGTGAGACTGTATCAAATGCTTTTGAGAGATTGAGAAAGAGTGAAGACACTATGGATCCAGAGTCACGGGCTCTGTTAACAGTGTCTCGGAATGAGATAAGGGCAGTGTTGATACTATGTCCTGGCCTAAAGCCATGCTGAGTGGGGGAGGGCAGTTGTTGTGTGACTAGGTGATTAAGTAGCTGGGTTTGGATGCATTTTTCGAGTATTTTTGAAATGGGGGAAAGTATGGCAATAGGTCTGAAATTAGAAAGTTTTTGCCACCTTTATGAAGTGGAAGAACGTATGCTTTTTTCCAGATAGGTATGCATGATTCCTGGATAGATCTATTGATGAGGATGCTGATGGGATATGCTATTGATGTGGCTGATTGTTGTAGGAATTCAGCAGGTAGGTTATCAGGAGCATTAGTGCATGGTTTTAGTTTGAGAAGGAGTTTTTTTATGGTTGAGATGGGTATAGGAGAGAGAGAGAAAGTACGAATAGAAGTGGAAGGGGGATGAGTTACATTGCTGTTTGGTGGATTTGTGTCAATGGGAGGGAAGGTGGTAGTAAGTTTATTGATGGTTTCTATGAAGTATGAGTTAAAGAGTGAGGCTAGCTCGGAGGGTGTTTTGTCAGGGTTTGGGGATGGATTATGGTGTGTTCCAGGGTGTAGAAGGGTGCTGACTGCTCCCCAATTTTTTTTTTGGTTTATGGTAATGTTGATTTTGGATTCTTTGGAAGTATTATTTTTTATTTTTAGTAACTAATCATTTGGCTTGATTGCGAAGTTGCTTGTATAGAGTCAGGTTGGAATCCATTTTGTTTTTTTTTTGCCAGGATTTTCAGGCTTTGTCTCTAGAGGCCATGGTTTGTTTTGTGGTCAAGGTAAGCCAATTAGCATGCTTAGTTTTTACTCTTTTTTTGTCTTTGGGGGGGGCTGAAGTATTAAGGATCCTGAGAAGTGTAGAGTTAAAGGACCCTAGTGCTTCATTTAGGGGGAGAGATTTTAAGGGATTCCAGTTGATTTTGTGCAATACCTCATTGAGAGCTATGGGGGAGAAATTAGATAGATTTCTGGTGTACTTGTATTGATGTAAGTGTGGTATATTGGTGGACTTGCGTACCGTAAAAGCTGGTGAGTGGTCACTGATACTCTCTGGGAGTATACCTGAGGTGGAGATATTTCTAGGGTCTGATACCATGATCCAATCTAGAATTGTACCTTTGCTATGTTGTTTGTTTGGTCTTATGATATCTGAGATTAGCTGAGTGTAGGTATGAAGGTTTATGCTTAAAGACGGATTGTTGTTGGAGATATCTGACCAGTTAATATTGGCATCGCCTAGGGTGATTGTTTCTTTTTTATGTTGTTGGCAGTCCAGGCAAGGATGTCTTCTAAAACTGGAATGTTATTGCCTGGTGGGCTATATATATATATATATATATATATATATATATATATATATATATATATATATATAGGAAATGAGTAATTCTGCATTGGAGAAGGTGGGAGAAGTCTTACAGAGTTAGGGAATCACTGTGAAGTTGCTTGGATATAGTAGGGCTATGCCACCTCCTTTTTTGCATAACCTGTCTGTTCTTAGACTAGTAGTTTAGGGGTAGAAATTCTGTGTCTTTTATATATGGTTTTAGCCAGGCTTCAGTGATGGCTGTAAAATCAGGTTTGTATTGGCTTAGCCATCCATGTAGTTGGGGTATTCTATTTCTTATACTTTGGATGTTAATGTTAGTGAAGTAGAGGGACTTTTTGTCGTTTAGGGTATGGTGAGAAGTGGAAGAAGGGTCAGGATTAGGGTGTATATCACCACTTAGAAGTAGACTGGGATGGGGGAGGTAGGATTTTGGATGAGGAAATTTCCATTGGTTTTTGGATTGGTACTGAATAGGGCTAGGTATAGTATTATGTGTGAAAAGGATTATTAATTTAGACTCTAGGATTGGATTGTTGGTGTACAGACTGGGCCAGACTGCTGAGTAGCTTCAGAGGAAGCTAAAGTGATGGGTTGTTGAAGATGGTGGTGTGTGAGATATAAGAGCTTGGTGAGGAGAGGAAAGGTGAAGAAGTAGAGAGAGAGAAGCTGTGAATATAAGAAGAGCCAGTTTGTGCATGAAGGACATATTGAGAGTAGTAGGTTAAATTAGGAGAGAATCTTATATAAGGGTAGTTAAATTATTATATAGGTGAGATAGATGTGGGAGGTATAAGAGGTGTAAGTGTAGAAGTGATGGTGTAATACCAGGGTAAATTAGGAGGGTGGCGATATGGTATAAGGGGTGGGGATGTATCTAAAGTGTAAGGTGGAAGAAAGGGGATGGGCTAGGAGGAGATTTGGTGTGTGTGTGTCTGTTGCTAGGAGGTGTGGTTCAATTGAGTGTGGGGGAGGAGTCTGGATAACTATAAATGTAATTGGTATGGGGTGGGTGGGAATGGGGGTAGGGTAGGGGATTGCAGACAGCCCGAGCGTAGCAAGGGCGAATGGAGCGGGGAAACCCCAGCCTGCTAGTAACAATCAGGAACTTTATCAAAAAATGTTGTCCTTGTAAGCTAAGATTGGGTTGCAGGAAAAAGGGAGAATTTAGGAAATGTAGTTAATTCCAGGGGCAGTTAAATTCCTTTTAGGTTGAAAGTATGTCTTAGTTCTAATACCTTACCTTATCTCTTCAAAATCAGGTTTGGTATTTATTATGTCTTCTATTTCTTATTTAATTGGGACGTAAGAGCGCGCTCTAGTTTAAGCAGGTCTAAATCTCACTTGCTATAACAGGAGTAAAGTGCTATGAACGCCGTATATTTTAGGGTGTCCAAAGTTCCGTAATTCAAATTGGATTAGGTAGTAGTGGGTTTATTTAGTAGTAATAGACTACCACCTGGTGGCAATAAGGGGATGCAATCTAAATTCATGAGTGAACCGAGTAAGTTAATAAGGTCAGGGTGGTCTGAGTGAGTGTACAAGCCAGATGAAACACTAACAAAATCTAAAAAACAGTGTAGCAATATCAGTGGAAGAGAACAGTAGGTTAACACCTACACTTAGTTTTTAGGTTAAGTCACCTTAAACTGGAGAGGGTGGGTGTCCAGTACGAAGCGCTCAAGAGGCTGCGAGCAGTTGTATTGATAGGGCAGCCCGTTAGGGTAAACCCTGACTTTCTGAACTGTAAAAGATGAGAAAGGTGTGGTCAAATTGTTAGTGCACAGAGATAGGAGGGGGTATTGGCATATAATAATAGCATGCAGAGAGCAGGGAGGTATAGGCAGAATAAGGTGGATAAGCAGGAGGGAGAGGGATGTTCAACTGAAAGGAAAAGAAGAGAGAGAGTGTAGTCCAAGTAAAACAGCATAGGTTTGTAGAGGGGAGAGAGAAAGGTGGAGAAATGGAGATAGAGTGTGTGGCCTGCTGTAAGCTGGAGCTGTACCACTTAAAGCCAGTTAATCAGCACTTTAAGTAGATGCAACCGCAGCACTACAGCAGACAAGATATTCAGATAGTAAGTTGTAAAACAGTTTTCCCCTGGGAGTAAATAACATTGAAAATACTTTGTCAGCTATGAGTTACATATGTGAAATTAAGTTGATTACTGCAGATAATGATCTTTAACTCAGTGCTCCCGAGGGTGTAAGTATACATATAATCACTTTAGCTTCAGCAGGACCTAGAAGCAGTTGCTAAACCACAGATGTGAAGTTGTTCAATCTCGCCGTTTGTTCTTTACACGTGGGATCGGCTCTGAGTCAGCCGCTTTCCAAGCTCAAGATCTTTGAGTTAGCTCGAGGCACAGTCCCTATCCCATGATGCTGTCCTACCAACCCCAGATCTAGTTTGCTGCTGTAATGGATCGCACGATCTTCGGAGGAAGCTTGGGCCAGTAACCTTCTTTACTATATTTAAAGAATTTAAAATTTCTTATTAGACTATAATTAGTTAGTGGATTGAGTGAGATTTCACATATGTCTTTTATTTGTTGTTTAGTGAGTGGATTGAAAGTTATTTTTTGTCTTCTAATTCGGAGCGGTTGCTCCTAGGCCTTTAGCCTTTTTTGAGTTACTTTTTCTTGACAGGGCTCTGTCAAATTTAATTCCCTATCCCCTTAGAATTAGTGTATTTGAACTTTTTATGTAACATTCTTCGTATACTCATTACAGTTCAGGGATCTGAACTTTCTAGGAGTCCGTGGTTTCAATTTTTTGATTTTTATCACAGATCTGATATTTGTTGTAATTGTTATAATGTCAGAGAAACAAAAATCTGGTTTTAAAAGATGTGACTGTGGACAAAAGATGTCCATCACTGATAATCATGTTTCTTGTGTGTACTGCTTGGGTCCACTACATTTACAAAATGATTGCTCTATCTGCCGTTCCTTCAGTGGCAGGGTTTTATTAGAGGGGCGAAGGAAATTGGTCAATAGAGGGCTGTTGAAGCCAGATTTCCAAGAAGCTTTAGACAAGACTGACCAGACCTCCAAGACCTCGAAGGGGTCGAAGTCTTCTAAGGTGTCATTGGAGCATAAGTCTTCTTTTCCGAGCACCTCTGGGAAGACTCAGTCGCCGGCTCCACAGCCTTCAGAGTCGAGCACCGAGATTTTAACTCAAAGCTAAGTCATTGTGTTGGAGCCGGTGTCGGAGATTTTAAAGTCCCTGATCCTTAAGTCGGTGGCTTTTTCGGCTCCTTCGACCCATTCTTCCGGTACCCTTTCTGACATCGATGTGGGCCATGTGGTGCAGAGACTGTTGGTGAACCCGGCCCTGGCCAAATTGCTTTCAGCTTCGACCCAGTTGGCTTCGAAGCCTATGACACCCCCTACTACGATTTCTGCTCCTCGTCCAAGGCCAGTTGAGCCTTTGGAGCTGGAAAGAGAGGATCCGATAGTGGTGGAACCCTCGGAGCCAAGGCCTGTTCCAGTGCCCTCGGCTCCGTCGACCTTGACTTCTTTGGTTCCGATCGAAGAGTCTCTGAGCCAACACTCTCTCCCTGGTTCTGGGGGAGAGAGTCGAACCGACGCTTCGGGTCCGACTCTCCCTCTCGGGGCTTCAGCGCAGATGAGTTTGGTTCTGTCCTCTGGTTTGGAGCCTGTGATCTTGGCCCCTGGGTGGTTGCCGTCTTCTTCAGAACCGGCGGACTCCTTGGGTCGGGAAACCGGAGCCTTTGATGCCATGAGGAGGGTTATGTCTGCTAAGACCCATACCTCTTCGGATCTTTCCTCTTCCGCGTTCTGTCCCTACACCACAGGTTCCCACCAAGCATCGAGACCCAGAGCCTCAGGTAACCCCAAAGGGTGACCCCCTACTTGACTGAGACTTCACCAGACGCCCTCACTGATGAAGTCCCCAGAAAAAGACTGTGCAAGAGGAGGCATTTAGATTCCCCTCAGGAATCCTTAACATTAGACACCGACTTAGAGGAATCAGAAGGGTCCCCATGGTCCTCCTCTGAGGATGTCTCATTTGCAGACATTCTGGAAATATTAAGGCAGAGGGGTGACTGGCAGTCCCTTACCCCTACTGAGGATGAGTTGGTGCTCCTGAATCCTTTGGGTCTCAACCTTCCACCTCCTGGGTTACTCCGCCCTTTGACGAATTAATGGACTTGGTCACTCGAAGGGCATGGGAGTCTCCTGATTCCATGGAACCGGTCCCTCGGAGGCCCAACAAATTTATCACCTCCCCTCAAGACAGGTCTTTTCTTACGAAGGGAGTCCCCGTTGATGCCATGGTGGTGGTGGCGGCCACCAAGAAAGAGATGTCAGAAACCTCCTCTTCTGTTCATCCTAATAAGGACTCTAGGACTATGGACAGATAGGGGAAAAGCATCTTTAGTTCTGTGACATTTGACCCACTTTACTCGTCTTCAACGAGATCTCCTCAAAGAGCTTGGAGATGCTCTACAGGGCAAAACAGATAATGCTGTTTCAGACAAAGTAATGGCACAGCTTAACACCCTTAATTCTATTGTGAACTCGTCCATGCGACTTATTTCTTATGCAGCCGATGGATCGAGCCAGGTTGGCAGGTTCAGCAATAGCTCTGCGGACACCATCCTGGATGCGCTTATGCTCCTTTGCGGAAGCCTTCAAGTCTTTCTTTGTGAATACCCCATTTGATGGTTCTTCCGTGTTTGGGCCTAAAGTCAAGGAGACACTCACTAGGTGTGAGCAGGAAGGAACGACTCTATTTGCCGTAGGAGTCCATTTTTCCACCCCCACTAGACCATACCCCAAGGGCAAAAAGGTGGAAAATTGTGGTTCCGAAAGTCCCAAGGAGCTTTCCAGAACACACATAGTGAACCCCCTTCCAGGTGCAGAGGGGGGGGGTATAATGGTAGATACTGCCCAGGAGGCAGAGGGGGTCCACAGAACCAGATTGACAGAGAGCAGTTCCTTAGCAAGCCCTGTCAGCACTCCTGAGAGGAGGCCCGACCGACCTGCTCTGGAGGCAGTCAGGGGTCACTTAGCTTTATACCCAGACGCCTGGCTAGGAATTACATCAGATTCTTGGGCAAAAAGCATACTTACCAGAGGTTACAGCATTCCCTTTTCAGAATCCCCTTCCATTCGTACAAGAATCCCAGACGTTCCACCCAGTCTGCGGAATCTAGCAACCATAGAAATTCAAAGGCTTCTAGAAAAAAGAGTCATCCAGCCAGTGCCGGCGGACCAGATGGATCCGGAACTTACTCCAGGTTCTTTTTAGTTCCAAAGAAAACAGGGGACTGGATGCCCATTTTAGACCTCAGCAAGCTAAATACCTTTGTCAAAAAGGAAAAGATGTTAAGTTGTCTATCTAGCCTTCATTCTTGCTGGATGGGTTCGGAGCCGACCTCGGCTCCGACTCGGCCACTCTAAAAGCTCGAGAGTTGGTTCCACCGGCTCGAGGCTCCCCTTATATCCCACAATGCTAGGCGAGAGTTACCTCAGATCTCGTTTGCCGCTACAGCTTCGAGGTTGGTTTTCTACCGGTTCTTGGTAAGTGACTTTTTCTTGTGTAATTTAGTCTTTCAAAACCCCTTTATTTTTAATATATTTACTTATTTCCCTTAGTTTAGAGAAATTTTTATCCCCTTCAAAAAAATTTCCGTTTTTTCCCTCAAGAACCTTAGGTTCTTCCCTTGGGCCTACAGGCCTTTTCTCTTCCCTAGTGGAGTGTGTGTGTATTATTTTATTTTAAAATCCTAGTTAGTGGTTTTATTATAATTTAACTTGACAGGGTGTAACTTGTGTGTTTGTGTGTGTTTGTTTACACCTGTTTTAAAATGTCCAAAGAAGCAAAGGTCTCCGGATTCAAGAAGTGTGATGCGTGCTGTCAGAAAATGTCTCTGACAGACGCTCACACTTCTTGTGTCTACTGTCTGGGGCCTTTGCACCTGCAGGACTCCTGTGCTGTGTGCCATGGCTTCAGCCCCAGGGTCCTGCAGGAAAGAAAAAATAAATTGATACTAAGAGGCTTACTTAAGCCAGAGGATTCCCTATCTGTTTCAACAGGGAAGCCCTCTAAGGCATCTAGGTCTTCGGCTCCGACAACTGAGCCGAGACCTAAGGTTTCTCAACCTCTGCCTTCATCGGCTCCGGCTGGAGCCGATAAGTCTCAGTCCACAGTTTCTGTGGCTCCCTCGGCTCCGGCTGGAGCCGAGGTAGAGTTCCGTGTCGGCTCCGACCAGACCTTCGGAGCCGACAACTAGGAAGAGGTCCAGGTCACCATCTCTTGGCTCCGTTCATTCGGCTCCAGGATCTCCCCTGCTGTCTGAACGGAGCCAAAGATCTCACTCCTCTAGGTCATCGAGGCTGTCGGATCATGACCTTCAGAGGGTAGTGAGTCGACTTCTTAAGTCCGAGGCACTGGCCCAGATGCTTCAGAGCCCGACTCATCAGTCGATGCCTGCCCGGTCCATCAACATATTCCTCCTTCGACTCTTTTGAGCTCGGGCCGGGTCGTCGGAACCGAGACTGTGATAGCGTCGGAGCCGATACAATTGTCTTCGGCTCCGTCGGCTCCGTTTTCTTCCTTGGAAGAATCTCGGCGCCGGACTTCCCTCATCGGCTCCGAGGGTGAGTGGCATCGGACCCTTGTCCGACCCCTCTCCCTCTCGGTGCTTCGGCGCTGGTGAGTTCGGCTCCGACATCGGCCTCGGAGCCATCACTGTCGGTGCCGAGGGGTTCTTAGCTTCTCGGGCGGGACCTCTGGCTCTGCCTGACAGAGGTGCATTCGAGGTCATGCGGAGTGTGTTAGAGCCTGGCTCTACTCCACAGTCGGCTCCGTCCGCCCCTCCCTCTATGGTACCTCAGGCTAAGTCGACTCACTCCCTCATCCCGGACCGCAGAGAGCCAGCTCCTCAGGAACCCCTGTGGGGATTTCATCCTCTTCGAGGCCTCTCCTGATTTGGCAGAAGAGCCCCCTCGGAAGAGGAAGTGTAAGAGGAAACACATTGACTCACCTGAGTCCATCACGTCAGACACAGATTTGGATGATTCTGAGGGTTCCCCCCGTTCCCCTTCTGAAGATGTCTCATTTGCAGACATTCTGGAGATCCTGAAACAGAGGGGAAATTGGCCAGCCCTCAACCCTTCGGAGGACGAATCTGTGTATCTTGAGGCGTTTGGCTCTCGTCCTTCCACCTCCTGGGTGTCCCCCTTGACCCCCTCATGCAGGTGGTTGCTAAGAAGGCATGGACGGCTCCTGATTCAGTGGACCCCACTCCCAGGAGACCCTCCAAGTTCATAACAGCACCAGCAGACAAACAGTTCTTAACAAAAGGAGTTTCTGTGGATGCTATGGTGGTAGCTGCTGCCACTAAGAAGGAGCTAGCTGATCCTTCAGTACCTGTCCATCCACCTAACAAGGAATCTAGGTCCATGGACAGGTACGGGAAGCGGATGTTCTCGTCAGCGACATTTACCATGCGTTAAGCTGAACTACCTGTGCCATTTTACTGCCTTCAAAGAGACTTGAACAAGGGAGCGAGTGAAATGTTTAAGGACCCTACAGCTGCGGGTTTCCAAGATAAGATGAACACGCAGCTGGCTTCCCTTAACTCCATAACCAACTCCTCCATGCGCCTTCTTTCTTACGGCTGATGGAGCGAGCAGAGCCGCAGGGACAGGTGTGGCCTTACGTAGGCATGCCTGGATGCGGCTATGCAATTTTGGGACCCTTCAAGACGTCTTTCACGAACTCCCCGTTTGATGGATCATCCCTCTTTGGTCCTCAAGTGAAAGAGACCTTGACTAGGTGCGAAACTGATGGCAAGACCCTTTCTGCCGTCGGAGTCCGTTTTTCTACTCCTTCTAGGCCTTACCCCAAAGGCCAGAAAGGTGGAAAGATGTGGTTCCGTAAACAATCTCAAGGGACTTCGCCTGACGCACTGAGTCGTTTCCCCGCCAGAGGCAGAGGCGGGAATAATAATGGTAGACGTCGCCCTAGGGGCAGGGGGGGTCCGCAGAACCAGGGCAATCGGGAAGCCTTCCCTGACAAGCCCTTCCAGCACCCCTGAGGTGTTGCCCGACTGCCCATCTTCGGAGGCAGTCGGGGGAAGATTGTCACTGTACCCAGAAGCCTGGCTATCCCTGACTCAAGACAAATGGGTACAGTCCATCATTTCCGAAGGCTATTCTATCCCCTTTCTTCGCATTCCAAATCAGTCAAAAAAATCCCTTCCAGATGTTCCACCCGCTCAAAGGGACCTAGCGGTTTTGGAGATTTCAAAACTGCTTGCAAAAAGAGCAATTCAGCCAGTTCCAGCAGACCAGCAAGGATCCGGAATCTACTCAAGGTTCTTTTTAGTTCCAAAGAAAACAGGGGACTGGAGACCAATTTTGGATCTCAGTGTCTTGAACAGATCAGTCAAGAAAACAAGATTTCGGATGGTCACGCTGCAATCCATCCTTCCCCTTTTGGGCAAAGGAAACTGGATGTGCTCTATAGACCTTCGGGATGCGTGCTATCACATAAAATGAACAGACGCTCCAGAAGATTCCTCCGCTTCAGGCTGGGAACCAGTCATTTTCAGTTCAGGGCCCTGCCCTTTGGTCTCACCACTGCCCCCCGGGTGTTTACCAAATGCATGGCAGTGGTAGCTTCTCACCTGAGACGACAAGGATTCCAGGTGTTTCCATATTTGGACGACTGGCTCCTCACAGCTCCCACCAAGCATCTCCTTCTGATGGCCAGAGATTACACTTTTCGCGTTTGTCAAAAGCTGGGTATTTCAATAAATTGCGAAAAGTCTGTTTTGTCGCCTTGTCGTACTATTACCTACATAGGCGCAAATCTAGATACAGTAAACATGTCTGCAAGACTAACACATCAGAGGATAACAGACATTCACAAACTGGTATCACTCCTTTTCAACAACAACAGAATCAAAGCCAGGTTAGTTCTGAAAGTGTTGGGAATTATGGCAGGCCATACCTCTGCTTCCATTAGCCAGATTCCACATGCGGATCCTTCAATGGATGCTCTTTACTCAATGGTCATACCAGCAACTTCCAATGTCTCACACCATTATGATCACGCAAGCGTGCAAAAATCATCTCATGTGGTGGATGTCTTCCCCTCAGCTCTTGTTGGGAAGACCCTTTGTTCCACCTCCTCCGGTTGCTACTCTGACAACGGATGCCTCCCTGATCGGGTGGGGGGGGGCATTATCAGGGCAGGACGGTCCAGGGCACATGGCAACCAAACGAATGCCACTTGCACATAAATGTTCTGGAGATGAGAGCAGTGCTTTTAGCGTTGCAAGCCCTTCAAGACTCTCTTCCCTTGGGAACGATTGCAATCCAAACAGACAATATGTCTGTAGTGTGGTACATCAACAAACAAGGCGGAACCAGGTCATACCCCTGTGTCGAGAAGCACTCAGACTGTGGCAATGGGCGATTTCTTCTCAGCGGTTTCTGATAGCAACGCACATCCCCGGAAAGTCCAATCAAATTGCGGACAAGTTGAGCAGAGCTATACTCATGCCTCACGAGTGGTCTCTGAAAGACTCTGTAGTGAGAGAAATTTTTCTCAAGTGGGGTCAGCCTTGCTACGATCTTTTTGCTACTCCCCAAAACAGCAAGTGCAGAGAATACTTCACTCTATTCCCTTTACCAGGCCAACCCAGCAGAGACGCTCTAGTCCAAGTTTGGCCCGGGACTTCTGTATGCATTTCCTCCTTTCCCACTGATCTCTCAAGTGATACAGAAAGCTATCGCTCAGAAGGCCTCATTGATCCTCATTGCTCCTTACTGGCCTCGACAAGTGTGGTTCCCCTTTCTACATCGCTTTCTCTTGAGCGACCGTGGAATCTGGACCTAGTTCCAGACCTTTTGATCCATCAGTCGGGTCAGTTTCATCGCTCCCTCCCCTCTCTGAACCTCACTGCTTGGTTCCTCCAGTTCCAACCTTAGCCAGGCTTCCTCAATTATCTCACTCTGTTAGAGATATTTTGATAGCTTCCCATAAATCTTCCACTCGGAAGATTTATTTGAGTAAGTGGAAACGCTTCACATGTTGGGCTCAAGGAAAGGACATAGATCCTTTCACTGCTTCCATCCAATTAGTCCTTGATTTTCTAGCTGAACTCTTCCATGCAGGTTCATCTCCTCTACACTTAAAGTTCAATTGGCAGCTATTTCTAACTTTCATGTGGGTATTTCTGAATCTGCCTTAATGTCCCACAAGCTTTGCAAAGCCTTTTTGAAAGGAGTTTTTCTTCTCAGACCTCCTATAAGAAATCCTCCTTCTCCTTGGGACCTAAATTTAGTTCTGGCTTCTTTGATTCTTCCCCCTTTCGAACCTGCAGTCTCCTGTTCTTTAAAATTATTATCATGGAAAACTCTTTTTCTGGTAGCTATTACATCAGCTAGAAGAGTCTCAGAGCTTCAAGCACTCAGCTGTCGTCCTCCTTATCTTTTGTTTCATAAGGACAGAGTATCCTTACGAACTAATCCGTCTTTTTTGCCTAAAGTGGTCTCGACGTCAAATCTAAATCAAAGCATTGATCTACCTGTCTTTTTTCCAGAATACTCCAATAGGTCTGAACAAAAATTACACTGCCTGGATGTTCACCGTCAATTGAGGTACTACTTGGATAGAACAAAACAGTTCAGAAAATCTGATCAGCTGTTTGTCTCCTATGCGGAAAGCAGAAAGGGACTTTCAGTTTCAAAGGTATCATTATCCAGATGGCTAACATCTTTGATTTCCCTTGTATATGAAATTAGACATCAAAAGCTGCCTGATAGACCTAAGGCTCATTCCACCAGAGCTTTGGCTACTTCCTTAGCCTTCCAAGACAGACTGCCTATTGACACCATTTGTGCAGCGGCTACTTGGGCTACTCCTCACACTTTCATTTCTCATTATAAGTTGGATTTAGCTTCTAGGCATAGAGCTAACTTTGGTTCCACTGTTCTCAGGAGTCTGTTCCGTTAGGCCACCCGGGACAAGGTGCTAGGGACGCGGTCCCATCCAGCAAGAATGAAGGCGAGATAGACAACTTAACATATAGAAGTTATGTTCTTACCATAACGTTCCATGTTAGTTGTCTTCTTCTCGCCTTCTTCTTGCGCCCCACCCTCCTTCCCCCTGGCCTGGACAGACCTAGAGGAGTTGTGATTGTGACCTCTCTTTCTACCACCTCTTTCTTAGACATATGCTATTATGCATATTTCCTGGTTCAGGATGTAGGTCACCCTTCTTCTTCCTGTTGTTAGAGGTGGACTCTGTTTCACAGTTATTCTGTTACTATTATAAGCTGGGGTTAGCTTACAAACGAGATCTGAGGTAACTCGCCTAGCATTGTGGGATATAAGGGGAGCCTCGAGCGGTGGAACCAACTCTCGAGCTTTTAGAGTGGCAGTCGGGCCGAGGTCGGCTCCGAACCCATCCAGCAAGAAGAAGGCGAGAAGAAGACAACTAACATGGAACGTTATGGTAAGAACATAACTTCTATTTCTGGATGGTCACGCTTCAATCGATACTTCCGTTTCTCGAAACGGGCGATTGGATGTGCTCTATAGATCTCAAGGATGCGTACTACCACATCAAAATGGCCAGGCCATCCAGAGATCACTTGCATTTCCGGCTGGGGGCCAGTCACTACCAATTCCAAGCTCTGCCCTTTGGTCTCACCACAGCCCTCAGAGTGTTCACCAAATGTATGGCAGTGATCACGGCTCACCTGAGACGTTTAGGATTCCGGGTGTTTCCATATCTCGATGACTGGCTCCTCACCGTCACCACCAGGCATCAACTAATTTGCGCCAGAGATTACACTATCAACCTGTGTTCCAGGTTGGGCATAACCTTAAATTTCGAAAAATCTGCTTTATTCCCGTCGAAGCATATTTCCTTTATAGGAGCAGATCTAGACACCACCACTTCCCTGGTCAGATTGCCTCTAGAAAGAGTAATATCTTTGCGAAGTGAAGTGTTCCAGTTGTTAATGGAAAGGAGAAGTTCCAGCATTCCAGGTCCTGAAGCTGCTAGGCACCATGGCAGCTACACTTATAGCAGTTCCTGTGGGACGAATGCACATGAAGATACTCCAATGGCTACTATTCACACAGTGGTCTTATCAACAGCTTCCAATGTCACACAAGATTATTCTGACAAATGCTTGCAAAAAGGACCTTCTTTGGTGGTTGAACAGCCACCAAGTTACTGTAGGTCGCCCATTTCTACTTCCCCCTCCCACAGCCACAGTGACCACGGATGCTTCCCTGATAGGGTGGGGGGGCTATTTCAGGGAAGATCTGTCCAAGGCACTTGGTCAGACATGGAATCTCATTTGCGCATCAATGTCTTAGAGTTGAGAGCGGTGTTTCTAGCATTGCAACACTTTCACAAGTCTCTACCTCGAGAAACTATTGCAATACAGACAGACAACATGTCTGTAGTCTGGTATATCAACAAGCAAGGGGGAACCAAGTCTCACCCCTTATGCCGAGAGGCCCTGAGACTTTGGCAGTGGGCTGTATCCACCGGGCACTTTCTGATAGCAACGCACATACCTGGGTCATTCAACATGATAGCGGACAAACTGAGCAGAGCCATTTTGTTGCCCCACGAGTGGTCTCTCAAAGAACGAGTGGCGGAAAGGATATTCCGTAGATGGGGCCAGCTTTGCTGTGACCTTTTTGCATCCCCACCGAATGCAAAATGCAGAAGCTACTTCGCCTTGTACCCCCCACCGGGGGAAAGCCCAAGGGACTCACTTGTACACGATTGGCCATCGGGTCTCCTATATGCCTTCCCTCCAATTCTTATGATTCCCAGATTCTTACAGAAAGCCAAAAGCCTGGGTAGGACTTTTATTCTAATAGCCCCGTTTTGGCCTCGGCAGATATGGTTCCCCTTCCTACAGCAATACCAAGTGGAAGAACCTTGGGTTCTGGTCCCAGTGCCAGAACTTCTGACTCATTCGTCGGGAGTTCTTCACCCCTGTCTTATCTCTCTCAAACTGACAGCTTGGCTGCTCCAATTCCCAGTCTAGCCAGGTCACATGATTTGTCTCCAGCGGTTCAACATATTTTAGTTTTCTCTCACAAAGTCTCCACCAGGAAACTTTATAATAGCAAATGGAGGCGATTTGCTCATTGGGCTTCTCAACAGGGTGTTGATCTCTATGTTGCCCCTATTCATAGTATTCTGGAATTCTTGACTTTGCTCTTTCACGATAAGGGTTCAATTAACTGCCATATCTAACTTCCATGTGGGATGCAGTGGCTCAAACATTATGTCACAAAGATTATTTAAAGCCTTTTTGAAAGGGACTCATCATCAGACATCCTGTTACTCCATGGAATCTGAATTCGGTGCTATCTCAACTCATTCTTCCACCTTTTGAGCCTGCATCATCTTGTCCTTTGAATTTCCTTTCTTGGAAGACAATTTTCCTAGTGGCTATTACTTCGGTTCGTAGAGTTTATGAAATGCAAGCACTTTCTATCAGGCCCCCATATCTAGTCTTTCATCCCGACAGAGTGTCTTTAAGAACGAATCCTACCTTTCTTCCTAAGGTCTGCTCTGAGGCAAATTTGAACCAGTCTATTGACCTTCCTACTTTTTTCAGACAGCATACTAGTAGAATGGAGTACATGTTACATAAGCTTGATGTTCACAGGCAGTTGAGGTTTTACTTAGACAGAACAAAAGAATTTGGGAAATCTGATCAACTATTCGTCTCCTATGCAGACAATAAGAAAGGTTTGTCAGTATCCAAAGTTACATTGTCCAAATGGATTGCTGACTGTATAAAACTTGCATATTCTTCAGCTAAACAACCTTTAGAATGTGAGGTGAAAGCTCATTCTACCAGGGCTGTTTCTACATCTTTAGCCCACTCAGCCCGTCTACCTTTGGACACCATTTGTGCAGCTGCTACCAGGTCCAAACCTCATACGTTTATCATTCATTACAAAGTGGACAGGGCCTCCAGGGACAGGGCTTCCTTTGGTTCCACCGTTCTCAGGAATATACTCCCGTGAGCCGCCCAGGATTAGGGTGCTTAGGACGCTACTCACATGTAAAGAACAAACGTCGAGATTGAACAACTTCACATAAAGAAATGATGTTGTTTTTGCACTCCCTCCCACCTTCTCCCTCCAGGTTATGGAAGAACAGGTATGACGGGTGGTCTGGTTGGTCTTGCTCATGTCCTTCTTTCCAGCCAGATTATTGTTTAGCTATTGTAAATAGTTATGTACTTTATACATTGTTTATAATTGGTTGCTTAGTGTGTTTTTTATTGCTGGTTTAGCAAACTAGATCTGGGGTTGGTAGGAGAGCATCATGGGATAGGGACTGTGCCTCAAGCTAACTCAAAGATCTTGAGCTTGGAAAGCAGCCGACTCGGAGCCGATGGATCGGCTCCGAACCCATGTGTAAAGAACATAGGCGAGATGAACAACTCACATGGAATGTTATGGTAAGAACATAACTTATTTTTTGCAAATGTGCACGGAGCATTAGAGTAGGGTAGGCTCTCGCACCAAAAAGGGAAAAATAAGACAAATAAAACAGCAGATAGGTGCTCTACCAGACTCTTTTGCCCCAACTAGATAACATTTTAGCAAAGGACCCTTAAGGTTCCGTTTTAGCATCAACATCTAGCGATGTACCAAAATGCAGTACATAATATAGACGCTAACATACAGCTTATTTTCAGATTATATGCTCAAGGTAAGCGCATCACTTAATTACATCTAAATGTAGGTTGAAACCCAAGATTAATTAAACACTCCAATACAGCTTATTTTAAGGTAAAGCACATGAATATTTTACATAGAAACAGACTTACTGGCATGTGAACTGCACGGGGACCTAGGGACGTCTAGGATGGGAGGAAGTTATTTAAAAATGGCGCCCACGCTTAGGAGGGCTATTCATAAAGTTTCTGTTGGGTGGGGTGGTGTGGGAGGAGGACTGCACACGTGAATAGGGGGAGGAGATAAGTTACACACAGTGCGGTGTCCCACCCAGCCGAGAGGTGAGCTGCTAGAAACGATCAGGAACTTTATCAAAAAATGTCGTTCTTGTAAGCTAAGATTGGGTTGCAGGAGAAAGGGAGAATTTAGGAAATGTAGTTAATTACAGGGGCAGTTAAATTCCTTTTAGGTTGAAAGTGTGTCTTATTTTTCTAATACCTTACCTTATCTCTTCAAAATCAGGTTTGGTATTTATTATGTCTTTTATTTCTTTTTTAATTTACTTCTTTTAAATTAGTTTGGTTATTTGTATTTAATTGGGAAGTAAGAGCACGCTCTAGTTTAAGCAGGCCCAAATCCTGCGTGCTATAACAGGAGTAAGGTACTATGAACGCTGTATATTTTAGGGTGTCTAAAGTTCCGTAATTCAAATTGGGTTAGGTAGGTAGTGGGTTTATTTAGTAGTAATAGACTACCACCTGGTGGCAATAAGGGGATGCAACCTAAATTCACGAGTGAACCGAGTAAGTTAATAAGTTCAGGGTGGTCTGAGCGAGTGTACAAGCCAGATGAAACACTAACAAAATCTAAAAAACAGTGTAGCAATATCAGTGGAAAAGAGCAGTAGGTTAACACCTACACTTAGTTTTTAGTTTAGTTTGCCTTAAACTGGAGAGGGTGGGTGTCCAGTACGAAGCGCTCAAGAGGCTCCGAGCAGTTGTATTGATAGGGCAGCCTATTAGGGTAAATACTGGCTTTCTGAAACTTAGTTTTTAGGTTAGGTCACCTTAAACTAGAGAGGGTGGGTGTCCAGTACGAAGTGCTCAAGAGTCTCCAAGCGCTTGTATTGATAGGGCAGCCCATTAGGGTAAACGCTGGCTTTCTGAAACTTAGTTTTTAGGTTAGGTCGCCTTAAACTGGAAAGAGTGGGTGTCCAGTATGAAGCGCTCAAGAGACTCTGAGCAGTTGTATTGATAGGGCAGCCCGTTAGGGATAACGCTGGCTTTCTGAAACTTAGTTTTTAGGTTAGATCGCCTTAAACTGGAGAGGGTGGGTGTCCAGTACGAAGCGCTCAAGAAGCTCTGAGTGGTTGTATTGATAGGGCAGCCCATTAGGGTAAACGCTGGCTTTCTGAATGGCTTGTGCACTGCGCGGGGACCAAGGGAAGTCTAGGGTGGGAGGAAGTTATTTCAAGTGATCAATATGATGATCATAGTACAGTCATGTAAGTTTATTTTACCATAACAGTTGATGTTCAAATGCTCACTGCTGCATTAGCCAGTTCCTTTGTCCCCCCCCCCTTGATTTTTGGTGTGTTTTTGTATGCCAGGGTGTGGGCATATATTTTTTGCAGTTTCTAGCATTGTCCTTTCAGGGCTCAACCTCCCTTTCTCTGCTGGCAGGAAAGGTGTGAAGGGCTTCGTGCTTAAACTTTTCTTAGCGTATGCAGTTTGACAGTTTGGGCTTGTGGAATGGGTCCTGAAGCTTTGAAAGATGACTGGCTGTTATGCCCCTGGCAGTATAAAACTCACATAGCTAAGGCTACTACAGCAGTGATCATTTGAACATATACTGGTGTGGTAAGTTCACCTTACACAACTGTACTTTTATAACCTATGCATACCAGTTAAATCTTCATCTTAACTTGCTTCACCCTGTTCATAAGAGTAATAATTCTCATATTACTACTACTGCTGCTGCTGCTGCTACTACTACTACTACTAATACATCTTGTCAGTTCCATGATGTAGAGGAATAAAGTTCTGACTACAGGCAACTCATGTTCATGTAGCTGCTCAAGCATATATAGGAACTGACCAGGAAGGTGAGAGGCCAGTGCTGGCTTGTCCTTCCTTCCCTTCTTGGGTGTGTGTGTGTGTCTCTGGCTTACCACTTGGATGACACCTGGTGAGAGCACTGATTGTTACATCCATATAGCATAGGCCTATGGAGCTCATGCTACCATTGTGCAGCTGCATGGACTGGAGGATTCAGTATGTGGAGGCTTAATTCTCATGGTAGCGGCACACAGCAGAGTCTGAGGAACTGCTATGGGGAGGGGGTGCTCCACCAGGTGGAGGGTAGGACACTCTGTAGTATCAGCAAGATGGTCTGCTTCTTACTACTGTATTCTTAATGCTGAGGGAATGAATGGGCAGATTGGGCTTCCTGGGCAGTCTAGCCTGGGAATACTTGCCCCCCCCCCATCACCAAACAAATTGGCTGATTGGATGCAGGTAGAAGAAGCAATAGGGCTAGTTTCCATAGAAGTGCAAAAATGAAACAAAAATAGTGATGATGATAATATATATTTTTAATTTCTTTGATATTATTGACCCTCTATTGTCAATGTACTTGAGAGTACAGGCGGTGTGTACTCACACTGGAGCTAAGGCAGCTTCAGAAAACCAGTTTGCATGTCAGCAGTTATTGCTCACTTAATGTATGAAGTAAATATATGTTCGTCAAGGCCTTAGTTCCTGTTACATATTCTCCCAAATTTCCTTCCAATCCTTAGCATCTTGTAAAGATTGCAAGCAGCTCCCTAATTTGTTATAGTCATGACTTTCTCAGTCTGCATTTTCAGTAAGTTACCCGAGTTTGATTGTAAAATATATGATTCTAATGAGATTAGTCAATTAGATTTATTTGACCCCTGTTTAAATTGAAGAAAATCCAGTGTTACTAGTGAGGCTGTCGAACTGTGGGTGTAAGGAAGTTTTTCCCTTACTTCAAGGTTGTGCTGCCTTGTAGTTAGTATATATGGGTATGAGGAGAGCAAGGGACCTGCTTCATTGCTTAAAAAAGTTGATGTGCATTTTTGACTAATTTTTCTTTATTTTCCAGTTCAGTTCATTTCTGTTTATGGAATTACTATGTATCCATTTTCAGTGGTGGGCAGAGCTTGCAGTGTACTGATGTACATAAGGGTCGAGGACTAAACAGAAAAAAAAACTGTTTCAGTTGAACACGGTGGTGGTGGTGGAGAACTTGATGCAGTTATCACACAGTCTGCATGCGTTATCATTCTTTAACTTCTCAGCTCTAAATATAGTATTATTTGTATTTCTGAGAATCTCAACAGTGTCAGCAATCTGGAATTGCCCCAACCTCTTCCTAACTTGTGTATCTGAAGCTGCTGGGTTTTAAAAGGCCTAAATAGTTATGTTATGGCTCCAGTGTTGTGTGACTAAATAACTTCTTGTAGTAAAACAGTAGCAGGTTGTCACACTAGGTTTCACTCCTTGGACTAACATGTAAAAACCATGTTAATACTCAGTCACAATTTCTGACACAGTCAACATCACTCTCTTTTGCTCACCTGGGGTAGGGGATTATTTTCAGGCTTGCATCAGATAAGCATTTATATGAGTGATGTAATAATTTAGGTATTAAGGGACAAGTAATGCAGATGAGTCCTGGTGGCAGTATGAGATAATGACATGGAATATACAAAGAACTGGGTGACACTGACAGAAGATTGTTTGAGGCAATTTATCTTTTTATTAGAATCTATGTACTTCTAAAATGTAAACATTAAGAAACCATCTCTTAAAGCCTGAATTTTATTAGGGTTTATTTTATTTACCCTCGTGTATCAAGCTAGTGTTACGGTAACTCATACGCCAAACTATTAAACTGCGAAGTAAGGAATTTATGGAGTGTTTTCTAGAAAATGTCTGCCTGCACTGAAATTTATGCAGTGAAGATAGATGGTCCCTGCTGTCTGCTATTTCGTGATTGTAAATTAAGGCTATGATGCATGATTCTGAAACAGGGTGACACAAGCTTGATTCAGCTTTATTTTATTATTATGGCAAGTCATCAGAGAAGAATTTTTGGAAGACTTGAGTTTTTTTGTTTTGTATTTTGTTTTGTAGGGTAAGTAATAAAAAAGATTCATGTATTATAATAAGATACTGAAAATGTAATCTTTTTATAGTAACTTAAATTTCAAGCATAAACTGAGCTTGTTTCACTACTGGAACAGAAACAGAAGTTGCAGCAGTTTGCAGAAAGAAAGAAAGAGAGAGAGACAGACCGCATGTGTGGGTGTGTGGGTGATGCTGGATGAGAGTGGAAGTTTCTGTGCTGAGGCCGTGTATCAGACCTGCTTTTACTGTCTTCGTTCAGCACTGGTGGAGGAAGATATGGTTTTTGCAAGTGCCCACTAGGCATATTATAACAATGATCTTTCTTAAAAACACAAAACTTTCCAGTGGTGAGATGTTTGTAACACTGCCTAATAACACAGTACAGCAGCATGGGAGTACTTTCCCACAAAATGTTAATTAAATTATATTACTGTGGCTTGCAAATTGCATACCATGTCAAAGAAAGTGGGAATGGGGATTCTACCTGTGCTTCACTGATCATATAGCAATTCCAGCTTTGCTTAATGACAGAACACACAGTGATTAGGGGACCTGTAAGGATGGAGCAATAATCAGTTATTATAATTGACTTTTGTAAAAAAAATAAATAAATAAAAATGGGTGGCACAGTGGCACAGCGGATAGTGTTGTCACCTCACAGCAAGAGGTTCCCCTATTCGATTCTTAGCTGGGGTACCCTCTGTGCAAATTCTTTATGTCCTCCCCGTGTTTGTGTGGGTTTTCTCCCACATTCCAAAGACGTGCAGTAGATGGATTGGATACTCTAAATTGGCCATAGACATGAGTGTGTAGTGTGGAAGAAGTACTGTGGTAGGGCTAGCCACCCGGCGGTGTAAACCTTGGCTCTAGATGATTGTCACTGGTGAAGTGACACCCCGACCATGTGCAAAAATTGGGAAAAAGGTATTGTGGTTGAATGGATGGATGACTGATTTTGTCTAATGACACAAGACAGAGAACGGGGGTAACCTTATTTGCTTCATACTAGGAAACATTAGCTATATCAAGAATCTCAGGAGTAAAGTTCACTTCTGCTCTGAACTAATGTCCAATGGCTCCACTCAGATCCTGATGCTAATGACCTTGCCAATAAGTTTATCTCCAGCTTCACCCCACTTAACTGGCCTTCACCTCCATACCCAAGTCCTCCTTCCACTGTTATCTCTCTCATTCAAACCATAGCATCTTTGTTAATGACCAAAAGCATCACTTCTTTGGGACATACCTGGTTGTCTCCTGATAAGCACCACATGTAGCTGTGCTCAACCCCTCCTTAACCACCTTAGATGTTATGTTTTTCCCATCTCGCCTTTGCTTTTGCCGGTTATGTTTGGAGCCGATCCTTGGCTCCTACTCTGTTTACTATAGCTCGAGAGCTTATACTGGCTTGAGGCTAACCCCTATCCCGGCATGCCTAGCGGTAGCTACCCAGATCTCGTTTGCCGCTTGCAGCGTCAAGATTGCGATTACTGGCTCAGGCTAAGTACTTAGTTTTTTCGTATTTTGCTGTCTTCTTTTACCAGGATTATTAGCAGTTTAATTATCTTGTTGGTGTCTATCTTAGTTTCCCTTCTTCTTATTATTAAAAAAAAAAAAAAAAAAGCTATCCTTGCTTGTTGGTAGTGTTTGGAGTTGTGTATTGCTAGCCGTTACAGCCTTATGTTTGCTGTTTGTGTCTACCTAGTTTATCCAGCATGTCCAAAGAGTCAAAACCCTCCGGCTTTAAGAAGTGTGACTCGTGCTGCCAAAAAATGTCCCTTACAGATGGGCACATGAGCTGTGTATACTGTTTAGTGGCTGTTCACCTGCAGAACTCAGGTTCTATCTGTCATGCTTTCAGTTCTAGAGTCCTGCAGGAGAGAAAAAATGAACTAATTCTGCATGGCCTTTTGAAGAACTCTCAGGATCCTTTGTCTCTGGTTTCTCAGCCAGCAAAACAGTCTGTCAAATCTTCCAAACCCAAATCTGCTGACAAATCTTTGGCTCTGTCGGTTCCCAGTGTCTGCTCTGATAAAGCTATGTCTCCGGCGGCAGGTCCATCAGTGACTTCGGAGCCAGTCCGGGCCCATAAAAGAACCATGCATCCCTCTTTGGAGTCTGTGTGCTCTGCTCCACAGTCTTATTTGTTGCAATCTGTGGCAGGTAGTCAGCGGTCCTCCTATCACTCCTCTCGGCTCTCCAGGCTTTCGGACCATGATGTGAAGAGAGTGGTTAATAGGCTCCACATGTCACAGGCACTTGCCAAATTCCTATTGAGCCTGGCCCATAACGAATTGGCTCCTTCAGCCCATCCACCATATTTATCGGTTCCTCTGACTCTCTCCAGCTCGGAGCCGGAGTGTATGAATGTCGTGGTGGTGGAACTGCCAGCTCCGGTTACTTCTCCTTTATCAGTTCCGACTCCCAGTCTGATCTTCTCAGTGTCTCAGTCCATTGAGGGATCTGGGTGCCAAAGCTCTCTCGTTGGATCTGAGGGGGGAAGTGGCTTTGGGCCTTTGTCCGACCCGGCTGTCCCTCTTGGAGCTTTGGCGCAGGTGAGCTCGGCTCCCACATCAGCCTTGGAGCCGTTGCTCTCGGTTCGCAGGAGATCTTCGAGGTGATGAGGAGTGTACTGTCCCCTGAGACCTCTCCAACCTTGTCTCCTTCTCCCTTGGTACCTGTGCCTGCCTTTGACTCTCCTCCTCCTTCCAAGCATAGGGAACCTATGCCCCAGGATGCCCCAATGGGTGACCCCCACCTCTTTTGAAACCTCCCCCGAACATTCGGAGGAGGTCCCTCAGAAAGAAAAATGTAAGAGGAAGCATCTGGACTCCCCTGAGTTCATCACTTCATACACAGACTTGGATGATTCGGAAGGGTCCCCACAGTCCCCTCTGAGGATGTCTCCTTTTCGGACATTTTGGAAATCCTTAGACAGAGGGGTGGCTGGAAGTCCCTAGCCCCTTCTGAGGATGAGTCGGTCTACCTGGATGCATTTGGTTCCCAAGCCTCCACCACTTGGGTGTCTCCGCCTTTTGACCCACCTTTGTCTGTAGTGAGTCGGAAGGCGTGGAGTGCTCCAAAGACCATGGAACTGGTTCCGTGGAGTCCAAATAAATTTATAACTGCCCCCCGAAGACAAGTCCTTCCTTTCCAAAGGGGTTCCTGTTGATGCTGTGGTGGTGGCAGCAGCCACTAAGAAGGAACTTGCGGAAACTTCTTCATCTGTCTGTCCACCGAACAAGGAGTCCCATATGATGGACAGGTATGGGAAGCGTATGTTTTCTTCAGCGACCTTTACACTGAGGTCGCTGAATTATTTTGTCACACTTCACGCGACTTCAGAGGGATCTCCTAAAAGGGTTGGGAGATACCCTACAGGATCCTACAGCTGAGGGAGTTGCGAACAGGGCGGCTTCCCAGCTTGCGACCTTGACTTCAGTGGTTAACTCCTCCATGAGGCTCATTTCTTATGTGGCAGATGGAGCGAGTAGGGCAGTAGGTACTGGAGTTGCTTTGCAGAGACACTCCTGGATGCGCCTTTGTCAATTTGCGGAACCCTTCAAGTCCTCCTTTACCAATACCCCTTTTGATGGCTCATCCTTGTTTGGGCCGCAGTTAAAAAAAGACTCTCACCAGGTGTGAAAAGGATGGCAAGACTCTCTCTGCCATGGGAGTCCATTTTCCATTCCATCTAGAGCCTAACCTAAAGGTCAGAAGAGTGGGAAAATGTGGTTTCAAAAATCCCAGGGAGCTTCACCTGACACACATGGACAATTTTCCCCCAGGGGCAGAGGGGGAAACAATAACGGAAGATGCCGGCCTCATGGCAGGGGGTTCCGCAACAGCAGGGTGACAGAGATATGCTCTCTGCTAGGCCCTTCCAGCACTCCTGAAGAGAGGCCTGACTGTCTGCCTCTGGAGGCAGTCAGGGGCAGAGTATGATTGTACCCAACAGTCTGGAAAACTATTACGAAAGATGCATGGGTACTGTCAGTAATATCCAGGGGTTACAAAGTTTCCTTTTCCCAGTTACCCCCTAAAGAACAAAACGGTCAATCCCAGATGTTCCACCCAGTCTTTGGGATCAAGCAAACCTAGAAGTACAAAGGTTGCTAGAAAAAAGAGCCTTCCAAGAAGTCCCCGCAAGCCAAATTGAATCTGGAACTTACTCAAGGTTCTTTTTAGTTCCAAAAAAGACAGGGGACTGGAGATCCATCTAGGATCTCAGCAAGCTAAATAAGTCAGTAAAAAAAGCGAAGTTCCGGATGGTAACACTGCAGTCCATTCTTCCCTTTTTGGGTCAGGACAATTGGATGTGCTCCATCAATCTCCAGGATGCGTACTACCACATAAAAATGGACAGGCGATCCAGGAGATTCCTACACTTCCGACTGGGAGTCAGTCATTATCAGTTCAGAGCTCTGCCTTTTTGTCTCACCACAGCCCACAGAGTGTTCACCAAGTGTATGGCAGTGGTCACGGCTCACCTGAGACATCTAGGATTCCAGGTGTTTCCATATCTAGATGACTGGCTCCTCACTGCTACCACCGAGCATCAACTGATCAAAGCATGGGACTACACAATTCAAACCTGTTGCCAGCTAGGCATCAACATAAACTATGCAAAGTCTGCCTAGTTGCCTTGTCAGTGTATTACCTTCATAGGGGCAGACTTAGATACAAGAGCCATGATAGCAAAGCTGTCTCAAGACAGGGTGTCAACCATTCGTCAGCAAGTTTCATTCCTCATGAAAAAGAAGAGAGTTCAGGCAAGAGCGGTATTGAAAGTCCTGGGCTCAATGGCTGCAGCAATTACTCTAGTCCCTATGGCTCGCTTCCACATGAGAATTCTGCGGTGGCTTCTTTTAGCTCAATGGTCGTTCCAGGATTTACCAGTGTCACATATGATCTCGATCATGGAATCCTGCAAAAAGGACTTAGTATGGTGGCTTGTCTCCCCCAGGTGACTCTGGGCAGACCCTTTCTAGACCCCCAACCAGTAGCCGCAGTGACCACGGATGCCTCCCAGATAGGGTGAGGGGGCATTATCTGGGACAGACTGTCCAAGGAATCTGGCAGCCACACGAGAACCAGTTGCACATCAGTGTTCTAGAGATGAGAGCGATGCATCTGGCGTTGCAAGCACTTCAAGATTCTCTACCTACCGGAACTATTGCAATTCAGACAGACAGTATGTCAGTGGTATGGTACATCAACAAACAAGGCAAGACCAGATCTTACCCCTTGTGTCGGGAGGCCCTTCGAGTATGGCAATGGGCGATGTCTTCCCAACGTTTTCTGACTGCAACGTACATTCTCGGGAAATCCAACGTGATAGCAGACAGGCTCAGCAGGGTTATCCTCATGCCTCACGAGTAGTCCTTGAAGCAAGAAGTTGCGGACTTGATTTTTCGAAATGGGGCCAGCCATGCTGCGATCATTTTGCCACTCCCCTCAACAACAAATGCAGCAGCTATTTCACCTTAGTCCCCCCACCGGGACAGTCACCCAGGGATGCACTTGTTCACGACTGGCCTCCAGGACTACTTTATGCCTTTCTACCTTTTCCTTTGATTCCCAAGGTACTACAGAAAGCAAAGTCGCTGGGTTGCAAGCTCATCCTCATTGCTCCTTACTGACTTTATCAGATATGGTTCCCGTTTCTCTGCCATCATCTACAAGTGGAGCCTTGGTTCCTGGACCCAGTTCCGGACCTCCTGATGCATCAGTCGGGCATGCTCCACCCCTCCCTCCAAACTCTCAAGCTGCCAGCTTGGTTTCTCCACTCTAGTCTTAGCCAGGCTCCCCAACATTTCCCTGGCAGTGCAGCACAACCTGGTGTCTTTTCACAAGCTCACTACCAGAAAGATTTACGCTAGCAAATGGAAGAAGTTCTCTTATTGGGTAAAGAAAAATTATATTGATCCCTTCACTGCTCCTGTTCCCAAGATTCTTGATTTCCTGGCCGAAATGTTCAAATGAGGGGCAGCTGCAGCTGCCATTAGGGTCCAACTGGCTTCCATCTCCAATTTTCATGTGGGAGAGTTGGGCTGTAATATCATGTCCCATAAGCTACGCAAAGCATTCTTACGAGGTACAACACTTTTACGGCTCCCGGTAAGAGAAGCCCCCCCCCCCCCCGGGACCTAAACGTTATTTTAGCCTCTTTGGTTCTTCCACCATTTGAGTCAGCATCATCTTGTCCCCTGAAAACCCTCTTCTTGATTTGTCATCACCTCAGCTATATGGGTTTCAGAATTACAGGCTTTATCTATTCGCCCGCCGTATATCACCTTCCACAAAGATAAGAGTTTCTCTCAGAACCAATCCCTCCTTCTTGCCAAAGGTGTGTTCAGAGTATAATTTAAATCAGTCCATCGAGCTTCCTGTATTCTTCCCCAATTATGGCAACAAGGCAGAGTATAGATTCCACCAATTGGGTGTTCATAGACAATTATGCTTTTATTTACACAGGACCAAGGACTTCAGAAAATCAGATCAAATGTTTGTATCCTTTGCTGACAATAAAGGTTCTCCAGTTTCAAAAGTGACATTATCAAAGTGGCTGTCAGATGCAATCATCTATACTTACGATTTGCGTAACAAGAAGCTTCCAGGGAAAGCCAGAGGACACTCAACCAGGGCCTTGGCTACCTCTGTTGCCTTCCAAGACAAATTGCCTTTAGATTCAATCTGTGCAGCAGCAACAAGGGCAAATCCTCATACCTTTATCACTCATTACAAAGTGGATGTGGTCTCCCGGAACAGGGCATCCTTTGGTTCCATGGTCCTGAAGAGTTTATTCCAGTGAGCCACCCAAGAACCAGGTGCTGGTGATGTGATCCCAACCAGCAAGAATGAAGGCGAGATGGGGACAGCATAACATAAAGAAGTTATGTACCTACCATAACATTCCATGTTTGTTGTCCTTCATCTCGACTTCCTTCTTGCGTCCCCCCCTCCTTCCTGGAGGATCAAGAGGAATTCCTTCATTGGTTACACTGGCTGAGTTTCCCTTTGACATACCAGGTTAGTTGACCATGCTTTGTTTTTTCTTTTCCCTTCCTAACCTTTGAATGTGGATTGTTCCTTTATACACAAGGTTTTCTTTATGCGTAAGAGCTTAGTAAAATTTACATTTTATTATTATTGTCTTGTGTGAGCTATCACAAACGAGATCTGGGTTGCTACCGCTAGGCATGTTGGGATAATGGTTAGCCTTGAGCCAGTATAAGCTCTCGAGCTATAGTAAACGGACGAGTCGGAGCCGAGGATCGGCTCCGAACCCAACCAGCAAGAAGGAAGGTGAGATGAAGGACAACAAACATGGAACGTTATAGTAGGTACATAACTTCTTTTTTCTTCACTGATTATGTGCTTAATGTTAGGTAAACTGCCATAGCAATTCACCTAAACAAGTGTGGCCACACCGCGGATCCAATTAATTACAGTCCTATAAGTCTTATCAGTATTCTCTGTAAGATCATGGACTGTATCACAGCAGATCTCATAAATGGTGATATAGGGGCATTGCAGTCCCTTGACTCAAACCACTTTGGCTTTGTTAGTGGTAGATTCTGTCAGCTCAGCTTAATCAGTTACTTTATTAAAGTCATGGAAACCATCCATATGGACTATGGTATCTGAACCTAGCTAAGCTCTATGATACATTTCCGATACAATTATGATCAGTAAGCTTACACAACTTAATATTAACCATTATATTGTCTGCTGTATGTCCAGATTAGCTGACTGACATGACTTGCACAGTAAACGTCAAGTGGAAGTCCCCAAGGTTCTATACTTTGGCTTTTTTTTTATGTTAAGACACATGTTGATGGACTAGTTTGGTGATGTCTGTAAACTAGGTGTCACCATATACTGTTGTAAAGATGCACACATTCTTTAACAAGGACTTGATTGGAGTGATTCCAAAAAATGCTATGTGGTTTTATTCAGCAATATGTAATTCCCTGTTTCTTACCATATCAAAGACACCCTTCCTTAAAATCAACTGAGTCATTGGGGGTGTGGATACCTCCATCAGTAACAAACAGTCCTTTTGAACACCATATGTAAGCTATAGTTAAAAACTCGATGTTCATCGTGTTACCCTGCTGCAGTCATCACACTTGGGTTATCCTGTTGTCAGGCGGTCCCGCAGTCGGCCGGATTTCCAAAGTCTTGGTCCGACGTCGGTTGCTGTCGCCTCATCCCTGACGTTAGTGCGCCAGGGGTATATATATTGCAACCGACGCCATTTTCTTCAGTCTTTCTTGCCACGCGGTGCCCGAAGCAGAAGCAGTTCGCAAGTGCTGGTCAGCCGACTCCTGAGATTTTCGAATTCGAATTTCAGACCGAAGTCTTCTATAAAGCTAAGTACCCCATTGGGGAATCTTTTCTTGCCTCAGACCGATGTCAGAAAAAGTTAACAATTGTATTTCTTGTGGGAAGCAAATACCTCATAAGGATTTTCATTCTTATTGCATACCTTGCCTAGGCCCTGATCACAACGTCACTTCTTGTCGTTTTTGTGCTCGATTTAATAAACGTACTATTAAAAGACGATTTGATTTCGCACGACACTTTTTTGGTAGAAAATTTAATTACACCATGCCGTCGGAGCTACCGACTACCGGCGTGCACAAAAAGTGCAGGGACAAGGACCGACAGCCCAGGCCTAAGCCCGATTCCGAGGCCTCGGTTGATCCGGTCTCCGGTTCTCCGGTTATCAGTGAGGCTCCGACGCAGCCTCTGACTACCGCAGTTCTGGAACCCGAGACCGCTACAGATATTTTGACGGAATGTACTAGGCCGACGCAGCCTTTTACTTCAGGCCCTTCCGACGATTTACCTTCCAAGGACGTCGGTGCTTCTGAAACGCCATCGGTTTCTGAAGGCGTTTTTAGACCGATGACTCTTACAGTCAAAACGTTTTCCAAGTCGAAGACTCCTTCTAAATCGAAAAAAGGCTTCACTTCAGTCTCCTGTTCAAGGCCCTATGCCTAAGAAACAGATGCTCAAGATGGCTGAAGATTTGATTTCTCTTATCAGGGGTTCTCAGCCTCCTCCTGACAAAAGGCCTAGACAAGAGGAAGATTCTGCTTCCTCTGAACAACTGTCTATTTCTTCGGATTCCTCTGAGGACCAAGACTATTCCTTCTCTCTTTATGAAGATTCTGATGCTGAGGACTCTCTTCCCTCAGCTTCCCCTCCAGAAGACTACTCTTTTGGGGAAACTTTACACACTATGAGGGAACATTTTCACTGGGAAGGTCAGGATTACTCTGATTCCAAGAAAAGGCTCAGAGAGTTTCTTTTACTCCCCCAACACAGACCCCTAGCCATCCCTCCTGTTTTGGACATTGTGGATGATGTTTATTTAGAATCCAGTTTCAACCCTGACTCTCTACCTCCTGCAGGCCAAGCCTGACAGATACTACAGAGTACCTGATTCCCACAAATTCCTTTACAAAAGCCCAGTAGCTGACCCAGAGACTATCTCCCAGGGTCCCAAGGGGGCTAAGGCTTCCATGGCTAAAAATCCAGTACCTTCTGAAAGGGATTCAAGAGCACTAGACAGATGGGGGAAAAGGTTTACACCTCAGCCACTTTAGCTATGAGAACATTAAACTGTCAATTTCATATGCTTAAGTATCAGCAATTTCTGATCTCTCAGTTAAAACAAAAGATAACCACCCTCCCTCAACAATCTGAATTGAAAGAAGTACAGGATTTGTTGCACGCCACCGAGCAGGTGGGCAAACATACCTTACAATGTGGGTTTGATTCTTTAGAGGCCTCCTGCAGAGCAGCTGTCACTAGATCAGTTATATGTAGGCATGCCTGGTTAAAGGAACAAAGTCTGCCTGATCATGTTAAAGCAAAACTACTAGATGCTCCCTTACAGAAGGATGTTCTATTTGGTGTTAAAGCAGAAGACGTTTTAAAGAAAATGGAAGATAAGGCAAAATCAATGCAGACAGTCAAAGATTTCCTACAAGTACAACCCCCTCGCTTCAGCAGAAACTGGCCAACAAAAAATTGGTCCTTTCCAGCCACTGACAGGCCTCAGAGGGGTAAATACAGGTGCCCAAGGGGCAGAGGACAACCACAAGCTCAGTATAAACCTCGCCAATTGTGCACTCCAACCCAGAAGGGAGGAGAAGACAGGTCTCAATCCACCAGAAGGCAAACTCAATGACTTGCACCTCAGCTGGCCAAACAAAGCTCTTTTGTCAGCCCCCCTGGGGGGGAAAACTAGCACTATTTGCAGACAACTGGCACATGGTCACAAAGGACAAATGGGTCCTAGACATAATTTTACGAGGATACAGATTCCACTTCCACACCTTGCCAATAAAAAGAGGAATGCCAAACTTGCCACAAAATCAAAGGGCAGAGGCTCAAAAACAAATTACAGCTCTCATGGCCATGAGAGCCATTCAAAGGGTACCAACTCAAGAGCAAGGCCAAGGATTTTACTCAAGACTCTTCCTAGTACCCAGAAAAGAAAATGCTTGGAGACCAATTCTGGACCTTTCAGTTCTAAATACGTACTTACAAGTTCCCAAATTCAAGATGCTAACACTACAGCAGCTACTTCCCATGTTGGGCAAGGAAGCATGGCTGGTAACGTTGGACCTCAAGGAGGCATACCTGCATGTCCCTATCAGACAAAGTTGCAGAAGATACCTCCGTTTCATTGCAGGTTCAACCCATTATCAATTCTCTGCACTGCCCTTTGGCTTATCTACTGCGCCCAGAGTATTCACAAAATGCCTGGCACCAGTAATTGTATACTGCAGACAAAGAGGAATTCAAATATATCCATACCTGGACAACTGCCTCATCCAAGCAGAAAGAAAAGACATTCTCCTACAACATCTGGCATTTGTGAAGCATCTACTAAATTGTCTGGGGTACACAGTAAACGAAAAGAAGTCAAAACTAGTACCCTCACAAAAAATGACATTCCTGTGTGCCAGCTTGGACACAACGGCCCAGAAGGCTTATCTTACACCAGACAAGCAATTACAACTGACTCAATATTTCAAGACAATAGCAAGAAAGACCCAATTAACTGCAAGAAAAATTCTGCAGGCTTTGGGCTTCATGGCATCTTGCATTCTGATAATACCATTTGCAAAAATGCATATGAGGAAATTACAGTGGTACCTAAAAAGCGTATGGTCTCAACACAGCCACAGCTTGGACACAGTGATATCTCTCATTCCCTGCCTTCAACAGGAATTTCTATGGTGGGCACAGGCATGTCACCTCAACAAGGGTCAGCCTTTCACCTTGCCCCCACCCAGGCAAACTATCACAACAGATGCTTCAGACTATGCCTGGGGGCACACATGGCAGGGCAATGCATTCAAGGCCTATGGACTGCAGAACAAAGAAAACTGCACATAAACAATAAAGAGATGCTAGCTGTACAGAAAGCTCTGACAGCCTTCAAGGATCTACTACAGCCAGGACAACTTGCAATAAAGACGGACAACACCACAGTAATGTGGTACATAAACAAACAAGGGGGCCCACATTCCTACCCTCTTTGCAGGCAAGCAATAATCTTATGGAACACAGCTCTGGCCTACCAAGTCCAGTTACAAGCTCAATTCCTGCCAGGACAGAAAAACACATTGGCAGACGACCTAAGCAGAAACATCAAAGATCCCCACGAGTGGAAGCTAGACCCACAAATATTTACAATGATAACTCAAAGATGGGGTCTACCAAATATAGACCTGTTTGCCAGTCCTCAAAACTACCAGCTGACAAAAATTTTGTACAAGGACATTCCACCAACAAGCTTGGAAAGTGGACGCTCTCTCCTTCAGTTGGAAAAACCTGACAGCATATGCCTTTCCTCCATTGCCTCTTCTCACAAAGGTACTTTTGAAGGTCAAAAAGGAGAAACCTCGAATGATTCTCATAGCCCCAGACTGGCCACGCCAGCACTGGTACCCGCTACTGAAGAATATGGCTCACAGCCCACCATGGATATTGCCTCAAATACCTCATTTGCTCACGCAGCAGAACAAGCAGATTCTACACAGCCAGATCAAAACCTTAAACCTGGCTGCATGGCAAATCAATTAAGTATCCAACCTGCACCTCTTTCACAAGCAGTACTGGATGTTATTCTAGAAGCCAGGAGGCCAAGCACCAGGAAGGCTTACTCGGACAAATGGACAAGGTTTTCTGCTTGGAACCAAGCTAAAGGCCAAGACACAACTCAGCCTCATATGCCTCACATTCTGCAGTATTTAGCTGAGATGTTGCATAAAGGACTTTCCTTCTCCTCAATTAAGATCCATGCATCAGCTATTTCAGCTCACTATGACACGAATCCACCTTTATTTTCAAATCCTCTCCTACGGCAGTTCCTCAGAGGGGCAAAAAACATTAGACCACCCAGAAGAGCTCCTACACCAACATGGGACCTCAACTTTGTTCTGGAAAAACTAACGTTGCCTCCCTTTGAACCAGCTTTTTCTGCAGACCTTCAGTTCCTATCTTGGAAGACTGCCCTGCTGGAAGACTGCCCTGCTCCTGGCAATAACTTCTGCTAGGAGAGTCTCAGAATTACAGGCACTTATGGCAGTGGAACCTTTCCTCATTTTTCATCAAGACAGAGTTTCTCTACGAACTAATCCTTCCTTCATGCCTAAGGTGATTTCCAATGTAGCTTTAAATCAAACCATCCACCTACCCACTTTCTTCCCCAAACCACAGAACAAAGGTGAGAGACTCCTGCACTCCTTGGACATTCACAGGCAGCTTCGTTACTACTTTGGTAAAACTAAGGCTTTCAGAAAAACTGACCAGCTCTTTGTTTCCTATGCTACACCTTCTCAAGGGAGGGCCATATCCAAGCAAACCATTTCTAAATGGATAGGCCATTGCATACGATTCTGCTATACCCATCATGGGAAGCCAGTTCCTCCTACCATTAGATCCCACTCTACCAGGGCAACAGCTACCTCTACAGCCTTTCTCAGGGGGGGTTCCTACCAAGGAAATTTTAGAAGCTGCAACTTGGAGTTCTGTACACACCTTCACCAAACACTATCACTTACCTCTTTATTCTAAGTCCAGGGCAGGCTTCGCCACTGCAGTTCTGCAGGGCCTCATTGCCTCCACTAACCCTCTATGATGCCTCCACCCTACCTTAGCTTTGGGACTCTACCCAATTGTGATGACTGCAGCAGGGTAACACGATGAATATAGTACAGTTTTGTACCTACCATAAATGTAGATGTTCGAGTGTTCACTCTGCTGCAGTCCAGGTTACCCTCCCTCCAACCCCTCTGATCTACTGGCTAAATCTTTGCTATGCCTTACTGATGTATTTGCTTATAGCTGAAGGGATTTTGTGTCTGCACAGTGTTCACATCTTTTGGTACTAATTTGGATCACCCTTTTGGGGGCACCTGACATCTGGGGCAAGAAAAACTGAAGAAAATGGCGTTGGTTGCAATATATATACCCCTGGCGCACTGACATCAGGGATGAGGCGACAGCAACTGACGTCGGACCAAGACTTTGGAAATCCGTCCGACTGCGGGACCACCTGACGACAGGATAACTCAAGTGTAATGACTGCAGCAGGGTGAACACTCGAACATCTACATTTGTGGTAGGTACAAAACTGTACTTTCTAGCTTGCACAGTTGATCTCCAACTAGTATGAAGTAAGGAAGTCATAATCCCTGTCAGTATCACCTGACTTATTATAGAATACACGTCCTTTCATCATGTACCTCTTTAAGCTTTTTGTCCAACTTGAGTTTCCTCAGATTTCTGATCAAGATATTACTGGTTTAAACTGGCTAAGCTATGTTAATTGATTAAAAGTGCTCTCGGTATATTCTGTGTGAAGTGATTAAAAGTCCTTTCAGTATAGTCTGTGTCAGATTATTCTAGCTATGTCACAAAATTATGGATCTCCATACTTCTCCACATAAAATGAATATTCTGACAAGGTTCCAACTACTTCTTAAAGAGCACCTTAACCAGACATGGCTATGTTCATGCCATTTACCAAAATTGATAAACTAAATGTAATTGCTGTACTCTATTCTACTAAACTAATTGTAGGGGTTGTTGTCTGTTCTATTGTATACGTTTTCTCTCAACTTGCCTCCTTAGTATACCTGTTAATAACTAACCTCCTACCTCTCCTCCATGCGTGTGATTTTTTTGTGCATCCTCCTTTATCTCTTATTTCCCTCAAACCTTTTGATATATTGTGTCTTGTATGTAAGCAACACTATGTGCTTTACTTGCTCTACATGTGCAATATGATTATGTATTTTGTCTAGAGATCCTATTCACACTGTTGTTATTCAATATGCAAGTGTCTTCTCTTCAATGCAGAGCTTTTCTCCCTGGGCATCTGCTGAAAAGGGGGATTCTTGTCATCCCAGAAAACAAATGCTAAATAAATAAAAATAAATTACAGCCTCCTTCATGGTTAACTTTTAAGCCATGAAAGACCTCTGCTTGATCGTATACTCTTATGCTAAACAAAATGCACAGTGAACACCCATAACACAGAAACTGAACTACTAAGCAAATAAATTCACCACTGTGTGTTCATAGCTCAAATAAAAACAAGAGTCAGATTTAGCGCTTTCATTCCTTTACTATCGGAACTACTTCAGAAACATTTCATTTTAAAATCAGACCATGGGACAACATACGATGATCCTATGTATAAAGAAATTTGTGACATTTATAACAAAGTAGGATGTCATGTGATGCGTGTGTTAGTTAAACACAATGTTCACACTATGAATGACTTGAAAGAACATATTATTAGTCTTGACAAAGACATTAAAAGGCATTGTTCTTTTTCTTTAGTTAGACATTCATATGCTAACATTTTTAACAAAGTTGAACAGCATGTTAATACTGTTGTACAGCGAAAAAAGAAAAAGTTAAATAGAGATTTAATTGCCTATTCCATCAAGCAGGCCTATGTTATCAAGGCATTGACAGTTAAAAAATCAGTGAAGCAGAGGTGTGGAGCACCAGAAGATACTACAGTTAGTGCATGGAAATTAGATTAGATTCTTTTTCCGTTGACGCTAATAGGGGTAGTAAGGGTAGTGAGAATGGCAAGAACAATTTGACTACTAGTATAGATAACATCTTTAAAGAAAAGGATGGTACTTCTTCATCCTTGTCTTTGTCATCTTCTATAGAAGATGATACTAGTGTGACAGCTTTAATTTCAACTGAAAATGGCCAAGGGGATCTAACTCGTTTTTTTCGTCCCCAAAGGAAGACAAATTGACAAGAGCCAAATCAAAAATGAAAGGGAAGAATCATTGACCGATTTCTGGCGTATTTTTAATTTAACCAAGGTCAACTTTTCTTCAGTGGAATTAGACATACTATCTAGAGGGTTTACATTCATCCCTACCCATCATGCAGGGCTTTTGGACTGTATTTTTGATTTCAAACAGACTGTTAGGAAATTAAATTTGATTTTTTGTATAAAGATGTGACATCAAATAATACCAGTACATTCAAAAAGCATAGTAAAGTGAATCCACCTTTATTAGGTACACTAAATGTTTTTAACAAATTATGTGAAGACAAAATTTATTAACTTTTTTCTTCCTATGGTAAACAGAAAATTAAAAACTGTAGCCGAGTGGCGCACAGCTACAGTTGTCCCACTCCACAAGGGGGGATCCACCTTGGATCCCGGGAACTACTGCCCCATCAGTCTGACGAGCCTGATCTACAAGGCCATGGAACTTCTCAAACACTGGACCCCACCCAGTTTGGGTTCGTGAAGGGCCGGTCTTGTCTCCTGAACCCTATTGACTTCTTCGAATCAGTCTCCAGGGCCATGGACAAGGGTAAGGCGGTCCACACAGCCTATCTGGACCTCGCCAAGGCCTTAGACACTATCCCCCACTCTGGAGTCATAGATAGACTTGGTAAGCTGGGCATTAATCCCTACGTCACTCGATGGGTTGCCAACTGGCTTACTGACAGAACCCACACTGTAAAAGTAGCCTACTCCAAATCCAGCTCTAGACAAGTGACAAGTGGAGAACCTCAGGGTTCATTCCTGGGACTTCTCTTGTTTGGCATCTACTTCTCTGAAGTACAGGCCAACACTAAGGGACTCTGGCTAACAAAGTTTGCAGATGACTGCAAACTGGGAGCCATTACTGAATCCCCAAATTATGTGGATACTCTACAAAAGGACCTTACAGAAACAGATGCTTGGTGCCAGAGCCATGGGCTCAAGCTCAATGCCAAGAAATGTATAGTTATCCCCTTTGGGAAAAAAAAAACATGTACCCATGAATTATCACATAGGTGGCAGTACAATAAACACCGAAAGTGTGATAAGAGACTTAGGGACACAGGTGGACAGTGGTCTCACCTTCGATAACCACATCGCCACAGCAGTCAGGTAATCCTTCTGTGTGGCACACCTCATCACTAAGGGCTTTTCATCCAGAAAAAAGGAGGTAATTGTCCCACTGTACTCATCCCTCATTAGACCGATTATAGAATGCAACGTCCCGTTTAGTATGTACCTCTCAGGACATCTGCAACAACTGGAAAGGCCACAAAAATACCTCACTAAAAGAATCACAGGCCTAAAGAAGATGCCCTATGCTGACCACCTTAAAGAACTCCAGCTATACTCTGTCGCATATTGTCTAGTCAGAGGCGATCTCTGCTTAACTTACAAGGCCATGTCAAACCTAGAGCTGTTGGACAAGCTGCACTTAAAGGAATCCCAATCCCTCAGAGCCACACGCTCCAGGGATACAAACCTCGTCATCACAATAAACAAAACATGCTGGAGGAATAGGTTTCTGACTCAGAGACTCCCCAGATTCTGGAATAGACTGCCCATACATGTCAAGCAGAGCACCTCTTTGGGCCTCTTCAAAAGGAATCAAAAGGAACCTTGACGATTGGATGGGAGAAAGGAAATTCACCCCTGGGATCAAATCAGTCACCCTGCTAGATGGGGGGGTCCAGGGAAGTAAATAGTGTGGGAAGAAATAGCCAGGGAATTGTTATGGCTAGGCTTGTATAGGCCCTAGGGCCGATAGCCTAGTACCAGCCTATGAACCTATATCAATTTCAATCTTGATAAACAACAGTTTGACGCATTAAAACACCTGAGTAGTTTAAACAGTGTCAGGTTTATGCGTGCTAATAAGAGGAATGGTTTAGTTGTTATGTGTAAAGTAGACTATGTTTCTGCCATGGAAAGTCTTTCGAATGACAAAACCTGTTACAGGGAAGTCCGCAAAGAATTTGTCAAGCGAAGTTGCATGCTGATAGATCTAACTTTATTATATATGTTATATCAGAATTGTCTATGAATTGTGATGTATAATTTCTGTTTAGTTGAACAACCAGAATTGGGATCCCTTTTTGGGATCCCAATGATTCATAAAAATGAAGAAAGACCACCTTTTAGACCTATAGTGAGCTCCCCGAAAAATAAAACTGTCAACATAGTTTTTTAAATCCTGTGGTGCAGACAAGTAAATATTTTTTAAAAGATTTTTGGCTTTTTTTGAATGACATCAAGAATTACACAGTTGAACAAAATGATATTATTTTATGTACTGTAGATGTGAATTCATTATATACTTCAATTAATCAAGATGAGGGAATTGAATTTGTTGAATTATATTTAAACATGATTAATCAGAATATTATTATAGATTCTAGAACAGTTTGTGTTTTGTTAGACTTTGTCCTGAATAATATCTTTTTTTTTTTTTGAGAATAAGATCTATCAACAAACATCAGGAGTGGCGATGGGTGCTACTGTCGCACCTTCTTTTACAAATCTAGTTATGTGTTGGTGGGAATATTTCTATTTGCCTAGACTTTCCTCATTTCATTGTTTCTTTCTGTCGTAGATAGATGATTTGTTTTTTTATTTGAAATGGAAATGTGGTAGAATTCAATAATTTTGTTTTACAGACAAATAGCAGTGTAGGGTGGTTGAAATTTGAAATAAGCTGTATAGGTACTACTATTAATTGTTTAGACATTGAATTGACTTTCAATCCCATAGATATGAATTTTTCTAGCAGTGTGCATAGAAAAAAAGACTTTCAGCAACAATTATGTGTTTTTTTCTTGTTCCCATCCAGATTATATGAAATTTAATATGTTTAGGGGACAAGTGATTAGATTGAGCTGGATTATTAGTGATTGTGATGTTTTTTATAAGGAAGTTAACTTTTTAATGGATCTGTTTGTCCAAAGGGGATACCCGAAGGCAAAATTAAAAGAAATAATAGATACAGTCATTTTTCATAGGCATGACAGATATCCATCTATCTTTTCTGTAGGATGTTTTCCTAAAGGTAAACACAATGAACTTGATAATAGTAATGACAAAAAGTTTTTAGCTTTTCCAGTTCCTACGAGTATAGAGGGGAAACAGCTTAAAAATATTATTAGAGCTAATTGGAAGGTAATTTTAGGCAATAAGGATTTGAGTGAGGTGGTGGGGTGGAACCAACATTTATTTTTAAGAAGACATCAAATTTAAAATTTCTATTAGAAAAAGGAAAAGATAATTTTGGAACGAAAAGTACTCCACCTCTAGGCACATTCCCTTGTGGAGGGTGCCGACTGTGTAGGTACATTTATCCTGAAAGTACATTTATGTTTAAACATTGTAAGTTTTTCTTTGAACCTCAACATAAATGTGATTGCCAAAGTACAAATATTGTCTATTTGGCCATTTGTGGGTCCTGTTATAACTTCTATGTAGGTAAGACATCTAGGGCTTGCAAGGATCGAATAGGAGAGCATCTTAGAGCTGTTAAGAATAAGGACCCAGATAATGCTTTAGCAAGACACAGTTTAAGTTGTGAATGCTTCCATACGTTTTATTTATTTAGTTTTGGAACAGGTGAATACTAATAGGTTTGTTGATTCTAGCAACAATTATCTGGAAATGTTAGAATTAAAATGGCAAGTTTTTCTTAGGGCTGATGTGAGTCCAGGTTTGAACGAAACCATTTCCATTAAAAGTTTACTGAAATATAAATGTATATAAAATATTTTTTATTATATTGATTAACATAAATGATATTTTTAGATTTTTAAAGTGATGAGTACATTGTATATATATTTTTTCTTACTGAAAAGTTTTTCATGTATTCCTTATAGTTTGATGTAATTTTACTTTTATTACTTGTTTAAAGTCTTAATTATACTATGACTATACTGTGATGTCATTACTCTGACTGTGTTTAAATGGTCTGATTTTAAAATGAAATGTTTCTGAAGGAGCTCCGATAGTAAAGGAATGAAAGTGCTAAATCTGACTCCTGTTTTTATTTGACCCATACCAAAAACTTTACCCTTCTTCAACACGTGAGTAAAGCATGCTGGTATGATAGATTTCTAGCCCAAGAATTCCCCCAGTTATTGAATAATCTTCCTTTGCATGTCTAGTAATGCAACACATTGACCGCATTCAAAACTACTCTAGACAGTTTGGTATTTGTACATTCACCCTAGGGTATATAACACAGCAGACCTCTTATAAGGAAGCCTAACTCATTCATTTATTCTCTTCACTTAGCTGTCTAGGTTTCTTGTTGGTTTTCTGAACTTTTTGCCTACTATATTTCTACACCATGGGAAAATAAGGCTGCTTAAATCATGTCATAATGCTGTGACACCACTGATCCTTTTTGTCCACTTAATGTAGTACATTGGAGGATCTGTTTGCAGTGCATTAGCCACGATACCTTTGACTCTGTCTGCTAACACACAGTCACATAACATCAACTATCATGTCTAATGGCCTAGCACTTTGACAGAATGGGAGCTCTGGCATTTGATCATTTAAATATATGGCATCGCTGCTGTTGTTTGACAATGCAGTGCAGTAGGGGAGCCTGCCAACAAGGTGCAAGTCATGTTATGTCAGTGACAGCAGTCATGGTGAATGACACAGAATAGTACAGTGGGTGGAAAAGGACTGTCTACAGCACAATAGCCATGTGACACAAGTGACTTTGCCTGAAGAAGACGCAGTTAAATAGGGGACACTGGCTTTGGATTAGTAATCAGATGACAGAGTGGTACAGCAGTATAGGCTAAGGGAACTGTGCATACTAGGTATTAATTTTGATGACCTCAGTGAGCCCGTATAATGACATAATACATTGAAACAGGGAAATTCTGCAACATTTATGACCATACTTAACGACACAGTACATTGAAACAGGACAAATCTGCATATGGAGTACTAATTACAGGACATTAGAGATACTTATCTAATGGTGCAGCACAGATACTGGGAATCCTGCCAAGAGGCCATTAGTCAAGGGACATCCGTGAACCTGTCTAATGATGCACTGCATCGGACTTTGGGACTCCTCATGTGATATAGTATTCTAGTGATACTGATGACCCTGAATAATCAAGTGCAAAAAGGAGAGGAGTGCTTCTTATGTTCCGTAGTTTTTCCTCTTTTTGTTTTGGCTGTCACCCAGACCATTAAGCCTCCCTTCTACTGCCCTAGTCACTCCTTTGTACCTGTATTTCTGAGGGCTTCTCAACTTACTGGTTATACTTACACTGGACTTGGAGATGAGAGTCTGGCATCTAAGAATGGTGCTGTCATCCTTTGAACTGGCATACTGTGCTTGGTCTCTGGCCCTCCTATGTGGGCTAATGTCATTTTTAGGGTGGGCAGGCAGTGGAGACTAGCCAGAGTGTGTGCCATACTTATGCCCCTAGAGAGTAGTCATGCCTACTCTTATCCTCCTGCCTCACCAGCTCATTGGAGAGATGCCATCATGGACTTTCTCATCCTCAGGAGGGGCATACCCATCTTTCCTGCCTGTCAAGCACCTGAGGTGCTAATGGAACTTGGTCACCTGAATTGTAGTTAGGGCTTTATCCTTCTGTGTAACCAGAGAGGCTTTCATCTTCATCATTTTTTTCAGAGTAATCATGCAGGTTGTGCGCCTCTTACAATTACACACTGTGTCTTTTAATAAGAGAATTTTTTTCCCAACAACATTTCATTTTACCCATTTGAATGAGAGAATCTGGGTGGCATATTGGTTCAGTGGTTAAAGTTTCAGCATCACAGCTGCAGTATCTGGTACTAATTCTGAGTATGTTTATTGTTTATGTGATTTTGTTCCCTTGTCTGCATTTAGACTTCCTAAAAGCTTGCTGGCTGATTGGTTTCTCTTTTGCAGTTTAGTCTGTGGTTATAAAAGTCCAAGAAGTATCAGTTTACTTACCCAGTTAGCAAACGCAAATGAAGAGAATAGAATAGAATAGAGTAGAATAGAATAGATGCGTCTGACCAAGAGACTTCATTTGCTTTCAAAGTTCCTGATTAAGTTTTAAACCACAGTTTCCATTCAGCAGTTTTACATCAAAATTCTATTCAGATTCACCTTTAGAGTGAATTATTGGTGAAATGTTTGCAGATGCAGACATCCGATTATGCCAATTTAACTTATTTTCAGCGCACATCCTTTTAAAACCCATTAAACTGCACTTGGAAGATTGAGCAGGCAATTGATAGCATGTTTACATTGAGACAAACTCACTATGCAATCTCAGTGAAGATGTCAGCACCCCAGCACTGCCATGAATGCATCTAACTTTTGAAGTTGGCATTTGGTTGCTTGCTTGGTTTGCAGAATTAATTGTATATACTTTGGCTAAATGGGCAGAGATGAGCTAAGCACATTTCCCCTTGTACATAAATTGCTGTCTGTGCAGTTGTCAGAAGAGGCAGGGCATCATATATTATGCTGTGCTTGCGAATGTTAATATTTTACTATGGCTGCTCCAAACTGTATGATAAAATTAGATTTTCCTTCATTATTTATTCCCAAAACAGCAGCCACATTACTTTTTGAATTAAGAATCGTTTTGGTACTCTGTATAGGTCTTTTCCCTGTGAGTTATGGGCTGTTTGTGTTACATTTACCTTGACAAGTCTGTTGGTGCTTTCACTTACTTTCATTTGCAGAATGATTTATTCTGAAAATTATAGAATTGCAGCATTATCATATTAGGCAATCTAGTGACAGTATGTGTCAGTTTTAGCAAATCCAGAGTGATTTTATACTTTAGTTATATCTCTCTTTCTGCAGTTCACATTGCTTTTGCAGTCTGCTACATTAATGAAAACTGGGACTGCATTTGAAAGCAAATAGTTTATGCGTGTTACCCTTTGATCACTCTCCGGTCTTAGTAGGTCATTTATATTTTCACTAAAATCACAGTGCTCCATTAATTTCTTTGCTACAGATACAAAGACATTGACACTTTTCTTTCATCCTTTTTTTTAATAAAATGTGAAAATTTTGTTTGTCATCTAAAGCTTAGTTGGAAAGTGAGCTGGTAAACATTTTTAATGTATCTTTTAACACTGCAGCTGCTAGTTGTGCTAAGGCTCTAAAACTGTAATGTAACTATAAATGAGTTTGAATTTGGAGACCTCTTCTAAAGTTTCCACATCTGCACACTTCAGAATCTGCTCAGGGCACACTTCAGAATCTGCTCAGGCTTTCATGCTTGGGGATGCACACACATCCAGCTGGTATGTGTCCTGAGATCAGGCAATACACTGCAAAGGCAAATACAGTGTGTTTGCCGTCTACGTCTTTTTTGGTATTTATGCAGTTAGGATCTGTTTTCTTTTAAACAAACTTCATTATTGAATTATCATTTATGACAGAGATCAATATACATTCATACAAAAGAAAACAAACTATATTTATATATTTTTAGTTGTAAACTGTATACATTACAGATAATCTTCTATACTGTCATTGTCAATCAAACCAGGTGGACAGTAGTCTCTCCTTTGATAATCACATTGCCACAGTAGTCAGGAAATTCTTCTATGTGATGCACCTCATCACAAAAGGGTTCTCATCCAGGAAAAAAGAGGTCATTGTTCCCCTCTACTCGACACTCATTAGACCCATTATAGAGTACAATGCCTCTTTTGGAATGTACCTCACAAGACATCTGCAGTAGCTGAAAAGGCCACAGAAATACCTCACAAAGAGGATTACTTGGCTCAAACAGATGCCCTACACTGACCATCTCAAAAAACTCCAGCTTTACTCCGTAGCATATCGCCTGCTCCGAGGTGATCTCTGCCTAACATATAAAGCTATGACAAACCCAGAGCTGTTGGACATGCTACACTTAAAGAATTCCCAAGCCCTCCGAGCTACACGCTCTAGGGACCTAAACCTTGTCACCACTATTAACAGGACATGCTGGAGGGCTAGATTCCTATCCCAGAGACTTCCCATACTCTGGAGCAAGCTACCCATCTATGTCAAGCAAAGTACCTTATTAGCACTCCAAGAAAAATCTTGATGAGTGGATGGGAAATAGGAAATACACCCCGGGGACCACTTCTGTGGCTCTGCTCGATAGGGGCACAGGAAAATAACTTTCTTGGGTGGTGTAAGGGAGGGAACCTTGTTGGCTAGGCTTACTTAGGCCCTTGGGCCGATAGCCTAGTACCTACCTATGAACCATTACATAGCTCATTCAGTTCCTGCCTTCCCTGAAACCTTAGTCTTCCTCCGAAACATTTTTTCTGCATGTATTTTTCCCACAATTCCCATTTTTCTATGTAATTTACTCCTACCTTCTTCTAAAGATCCCACTTTCAGTTCTTTTTATCTCTGTTACTATATTCACTACTTCTAGTTTGGTTAGTTTAGACTTTGATTTCCATTTTCTAGCTATTGCTTTTTTTTGGCAGCCACCAGAATTAAATTCAGGAAGGCCTTATTATGTTTGGGCAATTCTAAGTCTGAATCACAGCTCAGAAAATCATTTTTTCTTAGTTGCACCAATTTGCTCACCCAGTATTTCTGACAGAGTAACCTACAGGGAATTTTTTAAGTCTGTCATCTAAATACACTCCCCAAAATATGTTCACAGTTATCTCTTTGTTCCCCCATCACACTTCCAACATTTACAGTCTACCTGAGGAAAAATTCTTTGGAGTCCACCTGGGGTATAAAATTACATATGCAAACACTTCCAAGCAAAACTGCTAAATCTTCTAGACTTTGCATATTTGGGAGTAATACATGTATCCTCCCATTGTTTCTTTGTGAATTGCTTATCTGACCTCTCTTCCTGGTATTTTCTAACTTCCTCTGATTGATTCCTATAGTTATCATGCAATATTTTATATGCCCTACTAATTATCCCTTTTTTAACAGCAGCTTCTGCTCTGAATTCTGCTAAAAAACTTTACCAGTGCTAGTCTTGCACTTAGGATCCCCCTATTCCTTTCTCTTTGCCTATACTCTGATATCAATCCTTGATAGGGTAGTCAGTCTCTGGCCTGCAGTCCAAATGTATTGTTGGCCTCTTCCCATTCTCTTACCTTTCCATCTTTGCTGCCAAGACTTTGGATCCTTTGCCACTTTCCTCCAGTAAATTTCATTTCCCACTTGCCTATTCTCTGTACCCCTAATTGCAGTAATTCTTATCAGCAGAATCTCCTTTCTCCATTCCCATGTTGACTTAATTTTTAGAATGCTTTCTGCTGCTTTATGAATACAATAATTTGTATATTTTTTATTCTTCTTAAGGATCTGCATCCAAAATCCCAGTCTCTCATTGTTTCCTGAGATTCCTCCATTTTATAATCATCTATTTCTACTTTGAATTATACATTTTTTGCTTGTGCTATGTGTAGGAGCCTTAACTGTTTAGTTCTGAAATACACCTTCAAATCAGGTAATCCCAAACCACCTTGTGCCATTGGAAGAATCAACTTATTCTTCTTGACTCTTGCCCTCTTCTCCTCCAGGTAAAATCCTTCAACTCTTTATTAATTGCTATCCATTGCCTGCCCTTTGGTTGATAAAAATATTTCTGACCTTTGTATAAAACTAAAGGGACTAAAATCATTTTGACTGCTTGTATCTTGCTATCCATATGTAGAAAACAGAGCTTCCAGTTTCTTAGATTTAGTATTATCTTTTCTTCAGTCTCTTTCCCCACATCCTTGGCTGCCATAACAGAATCTTGTTTTAACCCATATTCCCTTTTAACCTTTATTCCTGAGTACTTTATTTTATCATGTCCCCATAAATATTGGTACTGCTGAACTAATCCCTGTGTAGGTACATAGTTTACAGCTGCTGCTTTTGCTTTATTTTCATTAATTTTGCATCCAGAAAAGACTTGAAACTGTCTCAGAATGATCTAGAACACTGAAATGTCATTTTCTGGTTTTATTACCATACCAGTTATATCCTTGAATATCTGAGTCCCTTTTTTGCCAGTGGTTCTAAATGTAATGCAAATAACAAAGGGGAAAGAGGACACCCCTGCCTGGTTCCTCTTTTCAAACAGAACGTATCAGAGAGCCCCCCCCCCCATTTACTTTTCACCTCTGGTCCCTCATATATCTGTCTAATTAACCTTATATGCAGTTTAGATCTTGATCCTAATGCTCACTGTAAGAAAGTTCCAGCATTTAATGTGTAAAACATTAGAAGCTTAACATGTTGCACATTTGCCTCTGAAGCCTGGACAGTTGGAAGACTGTGAGTTCTATTCCCTCAACAGGTACTTGGTTTTGTATTCTGGTACTGACACTGCAGTGCTGCATTAGGGGAAGGGGGTATCTGCTCTCCTGAAGTGCCATTATTCAGATGAGGATGCTCAATCCCTTTAGTCTCATGCCATTTGCCGAAACTGATAAAAGGGGCGTGGAAGGTGCACCCTTAGCAACTAACTTGGGGAATGCATCACAGGCTGTCTCTACTGATTCTCTGACATTTAAGCAGCTGGACTTACCTGGGCCAATCCACTAGGGATGCCTCAATAGTTGAATTCGGGACTCCAGGGGCAGTCTAGTCATTAAATGCATACTTAGTTTTTGAAATCTGGTGGTACTTGCTTCCGGGGGATGTGTCAGGCGTGCACATTTAAGTATCACAATTTCATGCTGGTAAAAGGCCCCATTCAGGCCTATCAGGCACCACATCTAGCATCTATTGCCACAAGCACCTGGTGCCCCATTGCAAAGTATAATTTGTTTACCACACAAGTCAAGGGAGAACCAGCCATGCTGTGCTGTAGCTAGGGGTACAGGAAAGTCTCAAGTTCCATCATTTTCCCGGGGGGTGAGTACCCCGACAGTGTTGTTTCTGAAACAAGCGAGGGTAATGAGACCTCCTTTTCCTTTATCCTTCCTCCAACTGACCCTTTCACTGTGGATACTCAGCTTATCAAGTCCATTCTGTGGTGGCCTGTTTCTTTTTCTTTCTCCTATAACCTGTTAAATTAGTATCTTATGAAGAAGAATTTGGCCTGTGGCTTGCCCGTCATTGGGCATTTGCCCTTTTCCCCACTGTAGTGCGATCTTGGAGTTGGTATTTTAGTTAGTGGGTGTGTGGGGGATGTGGGGGGAACCCCCCCCCCACTATGTAGGGTTTGAACATTTGTTTTTTGTTTTTTAGGCCCAGCACTTTTTTCCCCTGGGGGAAAAAAGTTGCTAATTTGGCCGTTCGGTGATTACAGAGTTCGCTATTTACTTGTTGATGAAGACATGTTCGCTGAACACGTCTTTCGACAAGATAATGTAGACCCATACAAAGTCCTGGCAACATGGGTGGAGATGAAGCCAAGTCTTTAATTTTCCTGCGCATGTTGGGCCTTATGGCGGTCACAGTCTATATGGTCTCTTTTACACATCTGAGTTTGCAGGTGTTAGAGTGAACTGTGAATTTTCAGTAACTACTAGGCCATCACATACCAACCTTCTGTTGGTGCCAGATCCTTTTTATCAAGCTTTAGGATGTTGGACAGTTTCCACAAATGTGAAAATCAGTTTTCCTTTTATGCAGCGAAACCTATTACAGTTGTGATGGTTGCCACTTTGCTAGCAGGTTTGCAGAAGGCACCTTCATAAACCAAATGAAACTGCAGGTGGTGTTCCTTACTCTTAAAGTTCTGGAAAAGTTGCTGAAACCAGAGACATTGCTGTTGTAGTCAGGCCATGATGTAGTATGTGAACAAACTGGTTGGCACACACTCATAGAGCTTGTGCAGAAAGGCAGGGTAGATCTAGAAGTGGATCATACATAGAGACATCACTCTGACAGGTCCTTATTAAGCAGTCTTAGCTGCAGCTTAGGATGTCCTTCCATATCACTGTTGCAGTATTCTTTACAAAAGGGATTCCCTGCCAAGGGCAGCCCAATGTCCAGCTAATATACCAAAGCCATAGGACTTTATAGATGTTGTACATCACACATATGCTCCACACTCAAGGTGTAGGGCATGAAGATGACATATGGACGTACATACCTTAGAACTTCTTTGCTACCAGTCCGAAAGCCATCATTGATTGTTGGTCTGAAGACTCCTTCTGTTCTGGTTACGGAGCCTTGTTTCAAATAAGTGCCCTGTTGGGGTTTCTTCTTATATTTTTCTCTTTTAATTTTTGTGAGTTTACATGTCATCCAGAAAGGGAAAATATCGGTGTGGGATGAAGATTCCACATAAAGATTGTCACAAACAGTGTTTCTTGTGTTTGGGTGCTTCTCAAGACTATACACTTTGTTTTATCTGCCAAACATTAATCCCCAAAACCCTATGCAGTTGTTACTCCTTGTCCACTTATCTGGATAACAAGTGTCTTAAGTTGTTGGCGCAGGGTGCTGTGGTGGAATCTTCCCATCCCAGAGGTCAGCTGCCTGCCAAGGAAAAGATTAAGAAACTTGGGTCTGAATTGGCTGCTGTCCAACCTCCTCCAGATGTCTTTCTGGAGGCTGGTGAAAGCCCAGTGGATCACCAGGTTGTTGTGTCATATTTCTCTGCTGCGACCCTGTCAGAGGCTGGCATGGATCTGACTTCCTGGAGGCTGTGCAAACGTCTGCTATGGATGTTGAGGGGGAACCTTGGCTGATTATTGCAGAGGCACTGAGTGACATACCACAGATACTTGTTTGGGAGGTGATTCCTACTATATTGGTTTTGTGTAGGCAAGGGTTTGTCTGAACCTCCTAGGGTATTTAGGGCAGATGTCACTCAGAATAAAAAAAATTATACAATGTCTCTCTAGTAATATTCGAAAATGTGCACGCTGATTGGCCAGCCCAACCAGCGCGCCCGTTGTAAATCCTACAATATACCAACGGAAAAAGGTCCGGTCGCCCGGACCTTTTTCCGTTGGTATAAACTGGCCCAAAACCTTTTTTTTTACAATAAAAAAAGAGAGAAAACGGAGCAACGGAGACTTTCTTTTCTCTTTTGCTTCCGTTTCAAAGCATTGATGTACTGGGTATGCATGGGAACGCAAGTCCCATACGCATGCGCAGTACATCAAAAAACAGAAGCAGCATACCACAACCGGCAGAAGAACAGCAATCTGCCGTTACACAAAGACATTATTTAAGAAAAGTATTTTTTTTTTAAATAATGTCATTGTATAATAACAATAACCGACTCCGTGGTTGTGGTATATTGAAGATTTACCCACGGTTGCCTTTGTTTAATTACTCGGGCTTCACCCTCGTGATTAAACCACACCAACCATGGGTAAATCTTCAATATACCACACCACTTCATCGGTTATTGCTTAAATATCCATCATCCAGGAAGGAAAAATGTCAATGTGGGAGGCAGTTTCTCCATAAAGACTGTCATGAGAGGTGTTTATTCTGAGTAGGTGCTTCACATGATCATACCAGTATACAATTTCTCAATCTCAGGATTTTGTTCCCAAAATAGTTCGCAGCCATCTGTCCTCTTTATCCATTTATCTTGAGAACAAACATCTAAACTTTTGACAGTGGGTACCATGGCCGAATCTGCCCACCACAAGGTATAGCTGCCTCTTAAAATGAAGACCAAAGAGTCTCGGTCTGACTCTGCTGCTGTCTGGCATCCATTAGATGTCTCTGTCAAGGTGAGTGAAGACCCCAAAGACCTTCCAGTGCTGACATCAGTTACTTCTGGAACTGGCTTCTTGCACATCTTCTGAGCCAGTGCAGATGTCTACTGTGGACACTGGGGGGAATCATGGTTGATCATTTTTGAAAGACCTAGAGAGATTCCCTAGATTCCATTTAGGGAAGATGTTCCTGGTACTCTTTTTGAGTCTAGGCATGGCTCAGAGCCTCCTAGGTTGCTCAAAGTTCACATCCCACTAAAGAAAAAGCAGAAAACTGAATACATTCCTGCCATTGCTAATGACCCTCAGAGGAAATGTCAGATGTTAGTTTGTCTATCTCGCCTTCATTTTTGCTGGTTGGGATCGGAGCCGATCCTCGGCTCCGACTCAGCCATCTTCGATAGCTCGAGAGCTGTTTACTGGCTCGAGGCTACCCCTTATCCCATAATGCCTAGCAATAGCTACCCAGATCTCATTTGCCTCTTCAGCTGCGAGGGTGTTGTTTTTCTGGCTCAGGCTCGTATATTTAACTTTTTGTGTAAACTTTTCTATAAAATTTAAATTTTTTTCTAGTATCTTTCTATTTAGATTTAGTGATACGTGTTGTTGTTGTGGTTGTTAGTTTCTGTACTCTCTTCTTTATAGAACTCGTTTAAGTTAGAGTTCTCCCCACCCCTCCCCCATCCCTAGGTTAGCCGTTTAACTTAGAGGCTCTCCTATTGTTTTTCTAGGTTAGCCATTTAATTTAGATGCTCTCCTATTGCCATTAAAAAAAAAAAAAAAAAAAAAAACCTTTCTTTATATTATATCTTAGGTTTCCTTTATAGATAGATAGTATTGGTGTGTTTTTTGTCTAGTTTAATACTATTCTTCTTTTTGTCTATATTAAATTAGTTAGTCTTCCTTTTTTGTCAGTACAGCATGTCTAAGGAAGCTAAGGTTTCTGGTTTTAAGAAGTGTGACTCATGCTGTCAGAAAATGTCTCTGACAGATGGGCACACTAGTTGCGTCTATTGTTTAGGCGCTGTTCCCCTGCAGGACTCTTGTTCTATTTGCCATGCTTTTAGTCCAAGAGTCCTGCAGGAGCGTAAAAATAAACTGATTCTCAGGGGTCTGTTAAAACCCCAGGATTCACCGGCAAAGAGTTCACAGCCAGTGAAATCCCCAAAATCCAGTAAGCCGTCGGCTCCACTCTCTGAGCCGACTCCGATACAGGATTTTCCTTCAACGTCGGTTCCGGCTGGCACCGACAAGACAACCTCCCCGTCGGCTCCATCAGAAATTTTGGAGCCGTCACGGAGCCACAAGAGGCTGAGATCCCCTTCCCTAGAGTCGGTGCATTCGGCTCCTCGGTCTCCATTACTTCAAAGTGAACGTAGCCACCGATCCTCTCACTCCTCTCGATCCTCTAGGCGGTCTGATCACAATGTGGGGAGAGTAGTCAGTAGGTTGCTAAAGTCGCAGGCACTAGCTAAATTATTGTCCAGCCTTCCTCAACAGGTCTCAGCTCCATCCACATCACTTGATGTTCCTCCTCCGACTCCATTGTGTTCGGAGCCAGAGTTCGTTGGGGTTCGAGTAGTGGAACCGTCAGCTCCGATAACTAGATCCCCTTCGGTTCTGACATCTGCTCCGATTACCTCGGTGGTACCTTCCATCGAGGGATCTGGGCACCGGGGCTCCCTCGTCGGCTCCGAGGGGGTGAGTGGCATCGGACCCTTGTCCGACCCCATTCTCCCTCTCGGAGCTTCGGCGCAGGTGAGCTCAGCTCCTACATCGGCCTTGGAGCTGTCTCCCTCGGCGCGGAGAAAGATTCCTATTTCTTCGGAACCGGAGCTTTCTCTGCCTCATGGCAGGGATGCCTATGAGGTCATGCGGAGTGTGCTGTCCCCTGAGTCAGCTCCACTACCAGCCCCACCGGCTCTGTCCCCTGTAGTGCCTGTGCCAGCCTCTGCTCCTCCTCCAGACCCTAAGCATAGGGAACTGATGATCCAGGACACCCCATTGGGTGTTTCCTCTTCTTCCGAGGCCTCCCCTAATCACACAGAGGAGCCCCCTCGGAAGAAGAAGTTGAAGAGGAAGCACATTGACTCCCCTGAGTCTGTCACTTCTGATACAGACTTAGATGATTCAGAAGGGTCCCCTCTGAAGATGTTTCCTTCTCAGACATCCTGGAAATGCTTAGGTAGAGGAGGAACTGGAATCCCCTAGCCCCTACTGAGGATGAGTCTGTATTCCTGGATGCTTTCGGTTCCCGACCTTCCACCTCCTGCATTTCTCCACCTTTCGATCCACTTATGACAGTAGTGGTTTGAAAGGCTTGGTCAGCTCTGGATACAGTAGAACCAACTCTGAAGAGACCTGGTAAGTTCATTACAGCACCCCAGGATAAGCAATTCCTTTCTAAAGGTGCTCCTGTTGATGCCATGGTGGTAGCAGCAGCCACCAACAAAGAGTTGGCAGAGACCTCTTCATCTGTCCATCCTCCTAACAAGGAGTCTAGGATGATGGACAGATACGGGAAGCAAATGTTTGCTTCAGCGACCTTCTCCATGAGGTCACTGAGCTACCTATGTCATTTTACTCGACTTCAAAGGGATCTCCTTAAAGAGCTTGCAGATACCCTTCAAGATCCTACAGCTGAGGGAGTACAAGCCAAAGTAGCTTCCCAGCTAGTGACGCTTAATTCTGTAGTTAACTCCTCCATGATGCTCATTTCTTATGCAGCCGATGGGGTGAGTAGAGTCGCGGGCACTGGTGTGCCCCTTAGGAGGCATGCGTGGATGCGGCTGTGTAACTTTGCGGAGCCCTTTTGAGCATCCTTTACCAATACCCCCTTTGATGGCTCCTTTCTTTTTGGGCCACAGGTGAAAGGACACGTTGACTAGGTGTGAGCAAAAAAACAAGACTCTCTCTGCCGTGGGAGTCCATTTTTCCACTCCCTCGAGACCTTACCCCAAAGGTCAAAAGAGTGGTAAGATGTGGTTCCGTAAATCTCAGGGAGCCTTGCCTGACACACGTAGTGATTTTTCCTCCAGAGGCAGAGGGGGAAACACTAACAATAGACGCCACCCTCGTGACAGAGGGGGTCCGCAGAACCAGGGCAACAGAGAATATTTCTCTGATGAGCCCTTCCAACATCCCTGAAGGGTTGCCCGGCTGCTCACCTCTGGAGGCAGTCGGGGGAAGACTTTCACTGTACCCAAAAGCCTGGCAAAATTTAACACAAGACAAATGGGTGCGGTCCATTATATCCAGAGGCTACAAAATTCCCTTCCATCAAACACCCGTACCGTCAAAGAAAATCCTTCCAGATGTTCCACCCAATCTGAAGGAACAAGCAGTAATAGAAGTTTCAAAACTGCTAGGAAAAAGAGCCATCCAGGAAGTCCCCGCAGACCAGCATGGATCCAGAACGTACTCAAGGTTCGTTTTGGTACCAAAAAAGACATGGGACTGGAGACCAATTCTGGATCTCAGCAGACTAAGCAGGTCTGTTCAAAGAACAAAGTTTCGGATGGTCACGCTACAGTCCATTCTACCCTTTCTGGGTCAGGACAATTGGATGTGCTCGATAGATCTTCAAGACGTGTATTACCATATCAAGATGGACAGGCACTCCAGGAGATATCTTCGCTTCCGGGTGGGGGCCAGTCATTACCAGTTCAGAGCTCTGCCCTTTGGTCTCACCACAGCCCCCCAGGGTGTTCACCAAATGTATGGCAGTGGTCACGACTCACCTGAGACATCAAAGATTCCAGGTGTTTCCATATCTAGACGACTGGCTCCTTACTGCTACCACCAGGCATCAAATTCTACAAGCGCGGGATTATACAATCTCAATCTGCACCTAGCTAGGCATTACAATAAATTTCAAAAAATCTGCCTTGTTACCCTGTCAATCTGTCACTTACATAGGAGCAGACTTAGACACAAGAGATATGTTCGCAAGGCTACCACTAGAAAGGGTGTCAGCAAGTACAAATTCTAATGCAGAGCAAAAGGATCCAAGTCAGGTACGCCCTTCAAACTCTGGGCTCCATGGCAGCTGCCATTCTTCTAATCCCACTAGCGCGCTTTCACATGAGGATTCTTCAGTGGCTTCTGTTCACCCAGTGGTCTTTTCAAGAGCTACCCATGACTCACATGATCCTGATCATGGAGGCATGCAAAAGACACCTTTCTTGGTGGATGGTCTCCCCACTAGTTACTCGGGGCAGACCTTTCATACAACCCACTCCGGTAGCCACAGTGACGACAGACCCCTCCCTGATAGGGGGGGGGGGCATTATCTGGGCAGGACAGTCCAAGGCACTTGGCAACCTCACGAGTACCATCTGCACATAAATGTCCTAGAAATGAGAGCCGTGCTTCTAGTTTTGCAAGCTCTTCAAGACTCTCTTCCTTCCGGGACCATTGCAATTCAAACAGACAACATGTCAGTGGTGTGGTACATCAACAAGCAGGGCGGAACCAGATCCTACCCCCTGTGTTGAGAAGCACTCAGACTCTGGCAGTGGGCGATTTCCTCCCAATGTTTTTTGATTGCAGCGCACATCCCTGGGAGGTCCAACGTCATAGCGGACAGGCTCAGCAGAGCTATCCTCTTGCCTCACGAGTGGTCTTTGAATCAGGAAGTTGCGAATTTTATTTTCCGCAAATGGGGACAGCTTTGCTGCGACCTTTTTGCCACCCCCTTCAACAGCAAATGCAACAACTATTTCTCCCTTCTTCTGGTTTCAGGTCACATACCCGGAGACGCTGTAGTCCACTATTGGCCTCCGGACTTCTTTATGCCTTTCCTCCATTTCCCCTGATACCGAAACTCATACAGAAAGCAATATCGTTGGGTTGCAGAATGATCCTCATTGCCCCCTACTGGCCTTGACAGATATGGTTCCCGTTCCTGCACCATTACCTTCTCAATCAGCCTTGGACTCTGGACCCAATTCCAGACCTCCTGGTTCATCAGTCAGGCGGGTTACATCAATCCCTCCAAACTCTCCAGCTCACAGCTTGGTTGCTCCACTTCCAACCTTAGCCAGGCTTCCTAGCATTTCCCCAGCAGTCCATGATATTATCGTCTCCTCTCATAAATCTACAAAGAGGAAAACTTATGCTAGCAAATGGAAATGTTTTTCTTGTTGGGCAGAGGCTAGGAATGCGGATCCCTTCTCAGCCCCAGTCCACGAAATTCTGGAATTCCTAGCACAACTGTTTCACTTCGGGTCCACTTCCGCTATGATTAGGGTACAATTAGTGGCCATTTCTAATTTTCATGTTGGGTTGTCAAATTCTAACATTGTCTCATAAGCTATGTAAAGCTTTTCTGAGAGGGACATCTCTTCTTAGGCCTCCAGTGAGAGATCCCCCTCCTCCTTGGGACCTTAATTTAGTCCTAACTTCCTTAATTCTGCCCCCTTTTGAACCAGCAGTTTCTATCTTGGAAGACACTCTTTTCTGGTAGCTATCATTTCAGCTAGGCACGTCTCAGAACTTCAGGCACTGTGTGTTCGCCCTCCCTAACCTGGTGTTTCATAAGGACAGAGTTGCTCTGAGGACTAATCCTTCATTTTTTCCTAAAGTCTGTTCAGAAAATAATTTGAACCAATCTATAGATCTTCCTGTGTTCTTCCCAAATCATAGCAACAAGGCAGAGTACAAACTCCACCAATTGGACGTTCATAGACAATTGCGTTTTTACTTGCACAGAACAAAAGAAATAAGAAAGTCAGACCAGTTATTCCTTTCTTATGCCTTAAACAAACAAGGTCTCCCAGTTTCTAAGGTGACCTTGTCTAGATGGTTGTCCCACACTATTAGGACAAAGAGTTACCTTTTAAACCGAAAGGTCATTCTACTAGGGCCTTGGCCACCCCTGTTGCCTTTCAGTCTAGGTTGCCCATGGATTCTATCTGTGCAACTGCCACGTGGGCAAACCCGCATACCTTTATTTCTCATTATAGGCTGGATATGGTCTCCCGGAGCAGAGCTGACTTTGGTTCCACTGTTCTGAAGAGTCTGTACCACTGAGCCACCCAGGATGTTAGGTGCTAGGGACGCTGTCCCAACCAGCAAGAATGAAGGCGAGATAGACAACTTAACATAAAGAATTTATGTACCTACCATAACGTTCCATGTTAGTTGTCTTCATCTCGCCTTCTTTCTTGCGTCCCACCCTCCGTCCCCCTGTCCTAGTGGACCGAGAGGACTTCCTTTTTTCATTGGCTGAGTGTTCTTTTTGTTTTCCTCTATTGATTTAGAGAATATGAGAGGTATAAGTCAACCAGTTCTTTTGACTGGTTTATTCTTGTGTTATGTCTGGAGTTAGCTATTTCAAACTAGATCTGGGTAGCTATCGCTAGGCATTATGGGGTAAGGGGTAGCCTTGAGCCAGTAAACAGCTCTCGAGCTATGAAGATGGCCGAGTCAGAGACAAGGATCGGCTCCGATCCCAACCAGCAAGAAAGAAGGCGAGATGAAGACAACTAACATGGAACGTTATGGTAGGTACATAACTTCTTTTTCTTTACCCAGGGTTTGTTCAATGCCCTGATGTCCTTGACCACCTCAGGTGGTATTTGTTCCTGCTTTTTGTTGGTCATCTACTCCAACCAAAAGGACTAGAGAATCTGAATCTTCTGATGAGGAGGTCGGTTCGGGAGAAGAGTCACTGGCCATCTCCTCACAGATTACCTCACCTTTGGGCAATGGGTCTTTGCAAGAGGATTCCTTGTTTCCTGCTTCTCCGTGTGAGGAGGTATCTTTTTAGGACAGAGTAGATTGCTTGATTAGCATTTTAATTAGTTTTGTTCACAAATCTGTGATATTCATGAGGTATCTCTAGACCTAAAGGGCACCTGTCTTCATATTTTGATTCGCACTCTAGTCAGGAAGCTTTTACATTTCTCTTTTTTTTCTTATTTTCAGTTCTCTGGTATGCCATTTGGTCTTTCTACAGCCCCACTAGATGTGTGGCACGTCATAACCTTATGCAGGCTTCAGGGAATCAAGATGTCTGAACAACCTGCTTCTTCAAGCTCGCTCTCAAACCTGGCTTTTGCTTGATCTGTTCTTCACCATGCTCCTCTGCAGTCTGGGATTAACCATCAGTCTCAACAAATCAAGTCTGACTCCCACTGAAGACCACATTTTTCTGGGTTGCAGAATCAAAACCATTCCAATGTTGGCTTCTCTTCCTTTTCCCAAGGACCTGTCTCTGATAACTGACTTCCACTCTCTGCTTCCCCTTTCTCTCATTCCTGCAAATGAACGTCTCAGTGCCGTGTTGTTCATGGCATCTGCCATTGCCATGCTTCTCTTTGCCAAGCTTCATATGAGGAAGCTTCATTGGTACCTTAAGATGATTTGGCTCCAGCATTACCACCCTCTGGATTCTCTAGTCCTCACACTTCCTTGTCTCAAACTCAAATTTCACTGGTGGATTAAGCAGACCTCCCTCAGTCCAACATTGCTTTTTCAGACTCCTACCCTTACTGAAAATGAATGCTTCATAGAGCTGTGTTTCTGGACATCGTACATTGGTGGGGTATTCCTCAAGTGGATCTCTTTGCCTCCTCTATGAACAGGCAACTTCCTTGCTTCATTTCATAGTCCCAAATCCTCTGATTTAGAAGGTGAACACCATGTCCTTTTCTTGGAAGAGAATGTTCCTGTATACTTACTATCCACTTCCTTTACTTCCCAGTGTCCTGCAAAAGATCAGGAAGGACTCCCTAGGAATCTTGCTGGTGACTCCCTTTTGGCCCAGAAAACTTGGGTTTCCCCTTCTTTCATCTGACCAGGGTCAGTCATCACAAGTTACTTCACCAGATGGATCTTCTCAAACAAGGCAAGGGGTGTGTCACTCACCCTAACTTGTCATGTCTTCAGTTGACACTTTGGGTGATAGGATTTTGATCCCTTTCAGATACCATTTTTCTGAGGTCATGCTTAGGGTTTGGGAGGAGACCAGGAAATTCACTGCTGTTTTCAGCTACACATCACAGCATTTTGTCTTGTAATCCTTTCAGTAGCACTAGCTATTGCTTTGTTAAGCAAATGAGTATTTGTAGTGCCATTGGTTGAGCTCTCCATTGGTACTGGCAGCTGCACTGTACCCCCCCATGACTTCCAAATTGTTATTACCTTTTTTCTCTCCTCCCCTTCCATAGTGTTTAAATTAGGCTGCATGTAAACTTACTTTAACTTCCCCCTCCCCATTTTGTTAGTTACACTCCTTCCTTGTTAAATGTCTATCTAGTAGAATATCTCCGTAGTCTAAATTCTCCTGATTTCTGACTGCTTCTTTTGACTTTTGTATTTATCCTAATTTCTGCCTGTTCCTTTTTGACTGTAGGACTCACTCATATTTTACTTACCTATCCTCCTGTTCCCAGGTCTCTGATTGTTTTTGTAAACTATTTATTGCTTTGTCTGGATACTCTGCCCTTCCTCTCTCATGCCTTCCATCTATGTTCTTTACTTTTTAATAACGTCCAGTTTATCTACTTTCTGCGCTTCCCACCACTGGTTATTCTTTCTCTATCCTGCTCTTCTTCGCTACCCTATCCTGCTGTGCTGTTATAGCTTCCTGTACCTCAGATTTTCTCCCTCTGCCTTAAATCCATACTCTTCTGCCTCTCTGTATCCTGACTCACCTCCATAGCTGACTGATTGTTTTCTTAGGGAATCTTGTAGTCACTTCTTGTAGTCACTCACTGTAGGTGTAGACTGGCTCTATTCACCCTTGCTACGCTCAGGCTCACTTCGCTTTTCTCCCACCCACCCCCATATCATTTCTTTTATACCTAACCACTTGTCAACTCCTCCCCAACACTGCACCTCACTTCCTGCCTCTATCAGAAAATCCGTCCCACCTCCCTTTCACCTATTACAATTCCAATCAGACACAGCTATAAATGTCACCCTTATATACATCCCACCATTTCTTAAACTAATTAACATGTACTGCACACATCCAACCCAACTACTAAAAGCATCCATCTACACAATAATAGTCTTCAACCTACTCCTTCTTTCCAATCTGTCCTCCTATCACACTCAACTTGATAACCATCCCCCATCCCCATGGCAAACAGAATCCACAGCTAATCTCATTAAACTAAGAAACTTCCCTATATCACCATCTGACCTTACCATACCCCAACCTTTCCCTTACTCATGCAACAAACAAACCATAAAAACTAACCCTCTCTCTTCACAAAAACAGACTAAAATAATTCACAAATTTACCAAACTCTCTCTACACCTACTCCAAAAACTCACTTGCAATGGAGATGTCCACCCCAATCTAGGACCCAAAACACTTGTCAACCCTAACTCAAATCAGCTAAATCCCCTATACCACAGACCATCCTCAGCTTTCTGCTTCCTAAACAATGCTAGAAGCATACTTAAGAAACTCCAGGACCTACATGCCCTATTGGCACTAATCAAACCGGATATTGTTGTATTAACTGAAACATGGCTCAAACCAAAACATCATGACAATGAGATTACCACCCCTGGCTACAATATTATCCGCAAAGACAGAGTAGAGAAAAGGGAGGTGGTGTTGCAGTAATATTTCAAAACCACCTCACCATATTTCAAAACCACCTCACCATAGAATAACAAGATTATAACACCCAAGATGTCAAAGATGTGGAACTAATCCTTGCCAGATTAAAAATAAACTCCAATAAACACATAGTTATTGCAAGTGGCTACATCCCACCAGGCAGTAATATCACTCTAATGGAAAACCTGCTTAATTGGATGTCCAACTCCATTGTACATGAAATCATACTTTTAGGAGACTTTAATATTGACTGGCTCAAGTGCTCCAGCCATAATCCCACTGCCTTTATAAACCTCCACAGGTTTACCCAAACTATAACCACCCCCAATAGAATTGACAAAACATCTAATCACCAGTCCATCTTAGACTGGATCCTGGTATCTGACCCCAATCTTACACAACAATCTGGCTGTCTTCCAGATACCCTAAGTGACCATCATCTTACCTACCTAATTAGGAACAAATCCCAAAACCATCAGCCAACCTATCCTCAGAGTAGTTTGTAACACAAAGACCTTCATACCTACTGACTTCATCAATGCACCAAAAACTGCAACTGGACTCCCCTAAAGCAATTATCTCTAGACAAAGCAGTTGAATACTTCAATACAACCTTCCTAAAAATCCTGAACCAATATGCACCCTCCCAAACCATTAGAATAAAAACTAATTATGCCCCATGGCTAACAAATCCCACTAAAACTATAATGAAAAAAGGGACTACACCTGGTATCAATATAAAAAAAACAAAACAAAACCACTCCCTTAAGACAAAATTACCTACAGCTCCAGAACAAAGCCAAAAAACATATCAAACTAGACAAATCTAACTACTATCAAAACCTACAAGAAAAATATGCTCATAACCCCCAAAAATTCTATAACACAATAAATTGTATACTGCACCCAGGAAAGTCCACTACACCAACCCCTGTGCTACCAAATAGTCATGAAAACATACCCACACAATTTAATAAATTCTTCACCGGAATAGTCCAGACCCTTGCCAATGCCCAAAATAATAGTACTACCTACCCCACACCAATAACTACCACAACCCACCCCAATACACAAAACAATACCCCCAGTTTTCAACTTCAGCCCGTGTCCACCAAGGCAGTTTCTAAACTCCTTAAGAAACTTAAACCAACCACTCTAGCAGCTGATAAGCTACCAGCAGACTTCCTTCAAATATCAGCTGAAGCTATAGCCTATCCAGTCTCCATTCTCATTAATAGATCTCTGTCAGAATGCAAAGTACCAGCCTCTTGGAAAACCTCCCATATCATCCCACTGCACAAAGGAGGTAACTCCTTAGAACTTACCAACTATCGTCCTATAGCTATCTTACCACCGTTATCCAAAATATTAGAAAGAGTAGTTCATACTCAACTTATACAATACCTCCAGAATAACAGCCTACTTTCCATATCCCAGCATGGCTTTATAGCTTCCCACAGCATCACAACAGCATTATCATTTACCAACATAGTCAACCACCACAGAAACAAGGGTCTATTCACTTCTTCCATATTCTTAGACTTATCAAAAGCCTTTGACATAGTAAACCACAGCATGCTTCTTGCAACTCTATCTCCCCTAAATAAAAGTCCCTCCTCTGTATCATAGTTTAACAGCTATTTGTCAGATTGACAGCAAGATGTCCTATGGCAAGACCAATTGTCTCCCCTGCTACCAGTAACTATAGGAGTCCCTCAAGGGTTTATTCTCAGCCCTCTGTTGTTTTCTCCATTTACTAACCAGATATCTTCATCCTTACCAACTGCCTCAGTAGTACAATATGCTGACGACACCACCCTTATATGTGCCGCCCCCACCCTAAGTGAACTACAAACCCTAACCCAAAACACCTTCACCCTAGCCGAAACCTGGTTCACTAACATCAAACTTCTTCTTAACCCCACAAACAAAAAACAAACTAATTCTCTTTGGGCCAGGTAGATCTCCTCCCCTGAGCAACAACTTAATCATCAACTCCAAAGAAAACATTCAAATTAGTTCAACCACACACACTAAACTGCTAGGCGTAGAGATAGACAGTAACCTGAAATTCGACATCCACATAGCACAAACCATCAAGAAAGTCAATAAAAAGCTAGGCCTCCTCTACAGGAACAAACAGTTTATGACTAAACATACCAAAGTTGCCATCGCTAGGACGCATCTCCTATCCACCCTCCTCTACACCTCTCCCATCTTGATTAATCTATGCCAAACCGAACTAAATAAAATGGAATCTTGCTATAACAAGATTGCCAAGTTTGCTTCTGATGCTTCTTACAGGTCCCACCACTGTCTATCCCTAAAACAGCTTAACTGGCTTGAGTTGCCTCATATACTCATGCACAATCAACTCTCTCTCTAGCTCACAAGCTCTACTACCTCCTTGAGTTAACCCCAGCACTTCAGCATTTAATACAGCCCCACATTCCCACTAGAACTCTATGATCTAACAGCCAGAACCTAATAACTGTCATCCAACATAAAAACAATGCTAGTAAATCACTCTTTGCCAGCACCATTGCCAAAACCTGGAACACACTGCCAATCCATATAACTTCTACCACCTCCTTCAATCATTTCAAAAAACTCCTTAAAACCCACTACTTAACTAAATGGCTATACTCATGTTACACTCCAGGTTAATCCATACCAATCTAATTGTGTGTCACATGTTCAGATAAAAATAAACAGATTTGCCCTAAAAAGCTTGTAAACCCAGATACTGGTTTAAAAAAAAAACAAAAAAAAAACTTTATTTTTTTAAGTTGCTGACTATGTACCTCAATGTTTTTACTATGTGCCTCAATGACAGTCTACTGTACTGTCTAACTAAAACTCTTAACTTCTAACCTATTATGTATTAAAATCAATTGTATGTTCTATATTTTGTTGTCTCATGTACTGCATTCTATTGTACTGTGGAGGTTTTCTACCCGGGCCTCAGCTGAAAATGGACCTGTGTCCAGTCTGACTTTCCCAGTAAACAAATAAAAAAATAAAAAATAAATTCACTACCAGAAATCCTATATGGCTAAATGAAAAATATTTTCTGTTTGGTTTCTCAAGAATCACTAGGATTCCTTCTCAGTTGGTGCCCTTGTGATTTCTTTCTTGTGCGAACTGTTCCATACTTGCTTAGCATATTATTATGTTAAAGCTCACTTGTCAGCAGTCTTTGTTTTTCTACTCTGGAACTTACCATTGGACCTCTTGTTTTGAGCTCAAACAATTCCTTAAAGGCATCCTTCATATGAAGCCTCCAAGAAACCCTATTCCTAACTTTTGGGACCTTAATTTTGTCCTTGAAAAATTGACTTGGGTTCCTTTCGAGTCTGCTTCTTCTTCTTCTTCTTCTTTGCAACACTACTCCTGAAAGACTGTTTTTTTGGTTGCTCTTATTTTGTTTTTTTCATAGGGACAAGGTGTCTCTGCTTACTATATAATCCTTTTTCTGCCCAAGGTGGTTGGCGAATTGTCTCTAAATCAGTCTTTCCAGCTTCCTTCCTTTTTTACTTTTTTCACAATCTGCTAGTGAGAAGGTTCTTCACACCTTACATCTACATAGACAACTCAGGTATTATTTAGATAAGACAAAGGCTGTCCACAAATTTGAGCAACTTTTTGTTTTTTTTCTTAGCAGGACAATGGGTTTTACATTTTCTAAGCAAACAATCTCCTGGATTTATAAAGCCATTTTTTATTATTCTATTCATAGGAAACCGATTTCTGCTTCAGTTCCAGCTCATTCTATGGGTGCAATGGCCTCTTCTGGAGCTTTCTTTAAGGGTTTAGGTACCATATACATTTCTGAAGCTGGCACTTGGTCTTCTCTCCACACTATTACTAAACATTAGAAGTTGGATATCATTTCCAGAGGCAGGGCAATCCTTCATGGGTTTGTGGAGGGCTCCTCTGTGCCTTCCTTCTCCAATTCTTTTCATTATCTTTGGTACTCGCCCACATGTTATGAATACTGTAACAGTGATAATGAAGAACATAGTACAGTTGTGTAGAATATTACCATAACAGTAGATGCCTTCTTTTCACTGTTGCAGTATTCAGTCCCTCCCTCCTGCCACCTTTTCTCTCTTTCTTCTGTTGGTGACTTTGTCTTCTGTTTCCTTTTCCCCCTGGTGGTGCATATCTTCCTCTCTCCTGGGGTTGCTCTAGTTCTCTTTGGGCACTTCAGTTCTGAGTACTGAGCATACATACATCACCTTTATGCCCTACATCCACTTAGGGAACATATGCCCGACTTAACAACACTAGGAAATGTAAAGGCTTTGGTGTACTGGCTGGATGCTGGGCTGTCCTTGGCAGGAGATCCCATGTTATGAATACTGCAACAGTGAAAAGGACATCTACTATTATGGTAAAGATTTAACACAACTGTACTTTCTTACAGTTCTTGCCCAAATCTTACTCATGCTTTTCTTTTCTACCTCTTTTCTGTTTGGTAGGGTTATATCCAGATGACTGATTTTGCTCAACATCTGTTATTTAGTTATCAATTCATCATCCATTTTTCCCATACTTGTGATAGTTTTTGTACTACTACTACTACTGTTGAATTTAACAAAATGAACTAAACTCGAGTATAGAAAGTGTGGTAGTTAAACATATATGCTTTTGGAGTGACTGCAGGAGATGACCAGCCTCTTGAATTTCCATTAGATTGCTCTTCTATTTTTTTTTAATGCAGAAATATTTGTAAAGGAAGCTGTTGAAGTTGTTGCTTCCTTTAGAAATGAGTGTCCCTTATGGCTGCACCTTGCAGTGCTTTGTTACACTTATCATGGTAAAAGGAATTCAGCCAACCATTTATTCAGGGTCTGTTTATTGACAGGCAGATTAATTTGTGCCCCTTTTCTGAATAATGTTGTAGGAAAAGATAAAAGTTAACAGAACAAGAGATTTTGCATCAACATGCTTTTTCTGAGCACTTGAGCAACAAGACTATGAATCTCTAATAAATGACATTATTGACTGACTGTAAACCTCAATGATTTTAACCCTTGTTGATTTATCAGAAAATAAATGTATGGCTGTTAGAGATGAAAATTAAGGCTCTAAGCTATTAGTGAGTTGTTTCCTGTAGTCAAGGATACAGGGATTAATTCTTTGGACCTCCATTTGCCAACTTTGTAACTTTGAGCAAGTCACTTAACCAGACAGTGCTCCTGGCTTGCTCCTTTACCCAGTTTAAAAGATAGAAAAACAGAAAGATAGGGCATTAGTATGAGGCAAAGTACTCATGTACAGTTTCTGAACAATAAGAGCTGAGGTGGATCATAGTCAAATGGAACCCTAGACAGGGTACTTGATCAGGCACCCCCAGTGTCATACCAGTATCCCATTACTTAGTGGCTGTCTTTTTCCTGTTACCATAAAACCATGTTCAAACCTGTCAGCGTGCATACTATTTTTTTTTCTTCACTTTAAAAGTGACCGTAGAGATTAGGACTTATTTTAAATTTTTTTATTAAAATTTTACTGTAAAAAAATTTGTTGAACAAAACACTCTCACATTGAAAACAGACTGCAACTTCTCTTACTTCTAAGCTCATATTTATTGAAAATGCATATGACAATCCATTAAACTATAAATAGACATGCTGGGATTCGTAGCCCAATAGCATATTGTGAAGCAGTAATTATCGGCTGTCTGAAGGGTGAAGAAATGTAAAAGACAAATGTGTGATGCATTTGCTAACAGCTCGGGACAGCATATTGAGTGCAGCCCAGGAGCTCTGTCTGGTGAAGCAACTTGGTCAGACTCACACTAGACAAATGAAGACCGAGGGAATCGAGCACTGCAGTACAAAAAGCAGATCATCAACAGTTCATAGGCTTACACATCTGCACTAAGTACCAAACAAACTGTTGTAGCCCAACATAGTACATTCACATCTATTTGTAAAATCAAGTTAAATTAAAAATGCATTCATAGTTAATATCTTAACATTGATCTCTTAGACTTCATGCTGTCCATTTTATTCACAGCCAAGTAGTAAACACACTGTCAACAGTAAATAAAACAAGGAAACCAATAATCATGCCCATTGCTCATATGTTGCAGCTCCTGTTTACTACAGTTAATTTCTTCCTTTACACCATACGTACTGCGGATGCAGGACGCACACACACACACACACACACACACACACACACACACACACACACACACACACACACACACACACACACACACACACCCCTTGCACTACTGCATACATTCCGGTGTTTGCTAGCGAGGAAATGAATGAACATACACATGAATAATGTCCAAGAAGTGTATTCCAACTCACTGCTGTGAGAAGCATGCATTGCATCCAATTGTTCCTCTCATTCTCTCCCAATCTCTTGGCTCAAGAATTAAAGATTAAGAAATCAAGAAAGAGCAGATTTTAAAACTTTCTCTCATATACTTAGCAAATTTCATTAACAGGCATTTTAAACTTAAATGCATATCATTATTTAGTGACCGTAATCCACACACTTTGCCAGAAAGCGACCATTTTACAAGCAACAGACCAAAAATAGTTATTAAATTTCTTTACTCAATAATTCTGGACAAAGCCAAAATTAATGGGGGGGGGATCCCAAAGGGACAACTTTTCAATACCATTTTTCTATGTATTTGTTAACCAGGTAAACCAACCGGAGAAAGTGCCCCTTTTCAGGTGGTGATCCAGGAGTACTGTCTGAATGACTTGCTCTGAGTTGCAAAATATGCAAAGGAAGGTGGGGAGTGTTCAAGCATTGTACTTTTGACAACAGGAAACAGTTTAACATCTCATTGCCTTAAGTGTCAAACAACTCATTATTCACTTAAAACTTCAGCAGAACAACAACAGGTGGACACTAATGCCTGACATTGACTGACTGTAGTCTTCAGTTATTTACCAAAAAAGAAGCTAGTAGAGGTCTGGTAGGTGGTGTGGAGGATTAAGGCTCCATGTTCTTAATGAGTTGACTAGTGTAGTTAAGAATACAGGGTTAATTTATTCCATTTCCATTTGCCTACTGTTTAACTTGAGCAAGACAGTTAACCAGACAGTGCTCCTCTAGTTAAAAAAAATATTTTTCTGAATTAATGATAATTATTATAAAACTGATGACAGTTGACATGTGAACTTCTATCGGCTGGCATTTATTTACCACTTGGATGTCTGAGTTTCCGTCTTGACATCTTCAGGTAGAAGACACACACACTCTCTGCCTTCTAAAAAGCCATTCACCATTCACTTACTGTACCTTCTAACCATACTTCCCATTTCAAAGCTGTGTGTGTGTGTGTGATTTCAGTTCTCTAGTTCACAGTTGTAGTGTGAGGTGAGTGGGACAGAGCCCATACTTATCTGCTGAAGTCACTGACCCAGAAATGAAGTGAGCAGAAAATGCCCTTCGGGTGGGGATTTTAGTATTCAAGGGCCAAGAGCAGTCATGGGGGCAAATGATTTCATGGGATGGGGCATGTGTTCCTATGCACCCCCGTGTAACACCACCAATGCATGTAAAGCATTTAAGAATGCCTTCAGATCTAACATACAAACAGTGATATTGTGCTTCCCATGAGAGGGTACAGAACCCTACAAAAATGGAATGACAGAGTATCTAAGCGCAGCACAAAGTAAAGTACACACTAGCCACAAAAAACTTTCCCATAGCTTGTAACACCATTAAAGCTTCTTCCCAATCCAAAGTAAAATCTTGACATTTTTAAAATGGTCCCACTCTGTTAATAATCAAAATAACCTATTCACTGATTGGCTTTTCCCTTATTGTAGTATTTTATATTCTAGTATAACTCAGGGACCCATGAATGGACCACAAGAAGCACTTTGCTGCCTACATAGATTATGAAGAGTTACAGTTACTTCCCAGTATAGGATTACTCTTCTTAAGCAATGTGCCACTCCTACTGTCATTTAGGCCTTAAATGTATTCATCACAATATCATGACCAGATAGATAATGGGAAATCCAAAGTAAGAGTCTGGAGACAATTTATACCTTGCCAGTACCCACCCTTAGAGTATGCCCTCCCCCTAGAGGAGCGCCATTTCAGTCAAGCCCACTGTGATTTTGTGAGTCACCATCCAATCAAAGTCTTATCTGAAGGAAATTAGTGTTTCATATTACTTAATTTATAGGGGTAATCTGTTCAAGAGGTGGGGAAGGGGCTGTGTAATTAACCTCTCTCTTCATTGTGTTTTATTTATCTGTTGGTGTAGATTTAGATCCCTGATTCTGCTGTTTGTGAAACTGTTTGATTTCTGGAGATACAGGACCGCTGGATCGCTAATGGCACTGAAGGCAAAACATAGATCATCCTTCAGGAGTCTATAAGAAGTTAAGTAAAGGGACAGTGCATCCAGTTATTTCTTGCAGGTTAGGGTTGTTAGACCAGTGATCCCCTTTGTTAGGAACCTCTAGGATCATTCTAATTGTTGGATATGTTTAGTGGGATACATCACGAAGGGGGCATTGTACTCAACAGTAATTTGCTTAATCAATGCTGAATATAAGGGACCAATGATGTCCTTAGATCTAGATGATATTCCTTTGGCAAATAGCTGCACTATATATAAGGACTTTCTGACTACTGTTTTCACATGATGGCAAAGAAGGGAGAGAATCGTCAACCCAAGTTCCAGTCTCTATCAACATTTTCATTTTGATGTGGGGCCTTGGGGAGGAGTTACCTACTGAATGCAACAATATTGCATTTTTTCCTCATTTAATCTGATCTCATTTTTATTGCACTAAGTATTTGCGAATGTAAGTTCTTGCTGAAGGGTTTGTGCCTCAGAAGGACATGACAGTGTCTATCGGTATGCATTCATCTGCAAACTTCATAGCTAGAGGTCTTGGTTCTTGGTCTGAAGATCAGAGAAGTAAATGGCAAATAGGAGGGGGTCTCAACACTGAGCCCTGTGGGATGCCATTAGTTGCTCTTTGATGTGGCACCTGTCACCTTCACTGTGAAGATATTATCTTTTATTCAGTTTACCGACCATCTTACCTGTTACAGATGTATTTTTAATGAATTGAGCTTGCTAAATGTGGTAGTATGGGAGCTGTGAAAATTGCCTTGGCCAGGTCAAGGTGAGCTGTGGAGATAGCATGACTGTTGTGAGCAGCCTGTGTTACCCTTTGAAAGAAGTTAATCAAATTCATCAGACCTACTGTACCCCTGGCAGAGCCAAACTACTGCGGGTCTAGTCTGATGAGATTTTGGGTATAGTGGTTTATCAGAAAGCAAACTAAAAAAACTGGCCAGCACTCCTACGAGAGGTACATCAAATTCCTTTAATTAGTAAATAGATTAGTGTAAACCATACACTAAAATACAAAACAAACTGGTTTCGGTCCATTAGCCTTCATCAGTGTATGTTTCATGGCTTTACAAATCAGATTTGTCAGGCTGATGGGCTTATAATTCCCAGAGGTCAGTGGTAGGGCAAAACCACAGGAGCAAAGCCTCTGGCTAGGCTCATGTTAAACAGTTTAAGGAGTGGCTCTGCCAGAGCTTGTTTAAGTAAGCAATAATGCCCGACGGGGTGTCCGTTAATGTGTAATTGATGCCTGCCCAGGGGTGTTATAAGAACTGATGTCGCAGGTAGAGGGCCTCTACACCCCTGGAAGGGCATCAATTACACATTAACACACACCCTGTCAGGCATTATTGGGCTTAGAGAATGGGCTGTCTGTAAAATTGTTACTGAAAATAACATATTTTACGTGATCCTGTTATAAAATCACATTACTTCAACATTAGGATTTGTGTCAGCTTGCATTTTCTGAAGAAGAGGTGTGTATATGAGTCTATATCAGTTAATCGAAAATGTTTTCACTTACCCGGTGAGCTGGGTGGGCGACCCCCACCAGGGCTCTCGCTTCTGGCTCCAAACACCGGGGCGCAACCTGCATTGGGGACAGTGTCAGGTGGGGAGTTTGACTGGGGCGATACACCTGTCAAAGAGTAATGCAGATGTCCTAAGGTGAGCTCAGGGAGGACAGAAACCTCCCATGGAGCAGAAGGGCAAAAGCTCACTTGATCTTGATTTTCAGAATGAATACAGACCGTGAAAATGGGGCCTCATGATCCTTCTGGCTGTTTGGGTTTTAAGCAGGAGGTGTCAGAAAAGTTACCACAGGGATAACTGGCTTGTGGTGGCCAAGCGTTCATAGTGACATCACTTTTTGATCCTTCAGTGTCAGCTCTTCCTATCATTGTGAAGCAGAATTCACCAAGCGTTGGATTGTTCAACCACTAATAGGGAATGTGAGCTGGGGTTAGACCGGTGTGAGACAGGTTAGTTTTACCCTACTAATGATGTGTTGTTGCGATAGTAATCCTGCTCAGTACGAGAGGAACTACAGGTTCAGACATTTGATGTGTGTGCTTGGCTGAGAAGCCAGTGGTGCAAAGCTGTTATCTGGCCCACTTATTTATTTTTTTAAGTGATGAATTACTTTTTATACATTGTTGATGTAAAATAGTTCCTCCGTCTAATGTTTCAAACTTGCTGTAGTATATGTTAATGGTGTTGGAGGAAGCATTTTATATCCAAAATATTACACTTTAAAAAATATCCAGGTATTTATTTTGTTTGGTTCCTTTCTCCTAAAACCATTGGTTTGTTGCCATTTATTAGAGACTAATGTCTCCAAAGGATGACATAGATTTGAGTTTCAGACTTTCATTTCATTTAGAAAATTCATTCTAGCATGAATCCTGTTATTTAAGCAACTTTTGTAACAACAATAATTAAAATGTGTTCCTATTTTTGAGCCTTTGTTCTGCCTTTATTTTATTTATCTGTATTTCTTTAGCTGAAAGGTCGAGAGGTATGTAGACCTGTTTACTACTATTGCCAATGCTCAATCTCTCATATTCAGGCATACATACATGGGTCCATGTCATTTAATCGAAACTTAATTGAGTGAACCGCTATTTGTTGATCCCAAATAAGTGAAAGCTCAATTAAGAGAACAGTCATTTAAGCAAAAGTTTTCATAGGGAAAAAAGCTAGTTGCCCATACAGTGACCATAACAAACAAAACAAAATTTAAAACACTGCAAAGTAGGGAGCTGTGCCCCCCCACACCCCTCAACTAAATATACCAACTCTGAGATTGCACTACAGTGGGGAAAAGGCAAACTCCCGATAATGGCCAATCATGTCCTTTCCCTGGGGAAAAATTTGCTTAAACGATCGTTTGCTTAACTGAACTTTTCCTTATTTGGGTTCGACAGATAGCGATTTGCTCAATTAAGCTTTCGATTAACTGATATAGACCCTACATACATGCACTTCTGCTTCAGAAAATGCAAGCTGACACAAATCCTAATGTTGAAGTAATGTAATTTTATAACAGGATCACGTAAAAATATGTTGTTGTTTTGAGTCTTTGTCCCCCATTTATTTTATGCTTATCCAGATATGTTGAGGTAAGAGGTCAAGAAATATGCAGACCTCTTAACTGCTGCTGCTGCCAGGAATCGCTCTCACTATTCACTCTCTCTCTCACAGACACACACACACACACACACACACACACACACACACACACACACACACACACACACACACACACACACTTTCTTTTCTTTTTTACTTTACACTTGCTAAACAGCAAAAGGACTGCTTAGCGAGTGTGAAATAATGGCTCGATCAGTCTCACTGTTCACTCTCTCTCTGTCTCTCATACACACTCTGTTCTGCTTTTACAAACATGCATATACAGTCTCTTCTGCTTTTATGCGTACATTCAGTCATACACGTAGACAGAAATGCAAACACACATACATACACACACGTATTCTTTTTTTTTTTTATACTTGCTCAACAGGAAAAAAGTGCTGCTTAACGAGTGTAAGATAACACCTTGATTGATCTCGCTTTCACTCACATGCACACATATACTTACAAACAGACAAACATACACACACTTTTTCTTTTTATATTTTACACTTGCTAAACAGCAGAAGTGCTACTTAGTGAGCATGAAACAATGGAGACCATTCATTTTTTTCTGTCCAAGCTCCATGGCAGCTTGATATGTTGCTGTGAAGTGGTGGACTTATTTTTCAGTGGCTTTACATCTATATTAATACCCTGCTAGAGAATGTTCATTCTCCAATCAGGATGCTATCTACGGATCGCCTGTTCTCTAATTCTGTTCATTAAACACCCAGATATATTATCAGGATCTATGGTTTTGGAAAGTACGTACAGTACATGTTCTTTAGTGATGATGCCTGGAGTTTTGGGTGGTCATCTCTAGGTTAACATTTGCTCCGAATTTGTTCACTAGTATGTGTGCAATATCTGTTGGGTTCTCTCTTTTTTAATTTCTCCAAGTCTTTTGGGTTTCCTAATACCATGATGGAAATGGGTACTATTCCTAATTCCAAGTATGATTAAAGTTCATGAAATCAGTATTGTTTCAGTCTCTGAAGTTAGACAGAAGTGCTCTTTGCAGCACCTACGTTGTGCCCAGCATTGACTCCTGCAATTCATATGGAATATTGGTAACATATCTAAGTATGATTGTAAATTATTTTTTATAAGACCATTGCTCTTACTGCTGTTGGAACTGTCTGGGTACCTTTCTTCCACACTGCCCTCATTTCTGCCTGCAAATCCTGGTATTTTATGACTTTGTATCTTAGGTTTTACAGGGTGTAGCAATTTCACTTGCCACATTTCTTGCCTTCTTATCTGATCCTTTACCATATATTTTTTCTTTTGTTTCCTGGCACATTGAGTTTCTACTTGATTTTTATCTACTTCTGATTTGATTTCCATTCCCACTTGATGATGATTTGCTTCTGCTAATCTAAGCAGGGAAATCATCTTAGCCTTATTCTCCTCATGTTTCAAAACTTTTACTACTTTTGGGCCTTTTGAAGTCAGCTGATATGTATGCAGTCCCACGATTTCAGATCTGTACATGTGATCAGTTTTGAGGAGGCCCATACCTCCTTCAGAATGGGGAATATATAGTGATTTTTATAATCATTTGATGAGCATGAAGCATCCTTTTTGTTTTGCTGTCCAACCAATCCAACACTTTTTCTGGCCAGTCAGTTACCCCTAAACTGTAAGTTAGGATAGGAACAGCAAATTGGTTTATAACTTGGACTTTGTTCCTAGATGTCAATGTTGTTTTCAGTATTAATTTTAGTTTTCTAAAATATTCCTTACTAAATTTTATTTGCATTTGTTCATGTTTTATTGTTGATCCTTCATCATTTCCTAGATACTTATACACTCCCTCTTGTTTGAGTTCTTTTATATCACATTCCTGTCCCAAACTGATGTTTTCTTGGTAGACACAGTATTTAACCACCAAGCCATCACAGGAATACGTACTTCAGGTTTCCTGCTTTAAAGGTTGCATTTACACGTATAACAAGACCAAATTACATTCTTTTATCATCTGAAAAAAGTTTTGACAACTTGCAGTTGTGTTTTCAGTTCCTCATCTGATGAGCTATACAGTTTTAAGTCATCCAAAGAAAAGATGAGAAGTTTTTATACTTTGTTGTTTTCTGGGAGACAAATTATAGCCATGACCTAATCTGTTAAATAGACAGCTTAATGGGTTCAGGGCAAGACAAAAGAGCAGTGGTGACAAAGAGTCACCCCGGAATATCCCCCTTTGAATCCCTTTGAATTTTTATCCTTGGAATAATAATTTTCCCTTCATTATGGCTGAACTGCAAAGTGGTTTGCCACTGTTTCATGGTCGCTGTAATGTAATTGATCAGTGTAGGGTGTGTCTCTTAAACATTTTAAGCACACTTAATGTTGAATGTTTTTTGTAGTTTATCCGTACTATATTTAGATTCTTCCCCTTTTTAAAGTTCTCCATTATGACTTTAACAACAAATCATCCTTTGTTCCACATTACTTTATTTGTTACCCTTTTGTTCTATTGCTACGATTGAGTTTTCTTCTAAGGGACTATAAACTCTGTCACCATCAATTCCAGTGTATAGTTTACATGTTGTCGGAAGGCAAGTTATTGGTGTATAGTTTTTATGATAGCTTGCAGGTTCGCTCTTAAGAAGGAGCATCGTTTTTCCTGTTAACCAGGTTTGTGTCTGTTCAGGGTACACATACAAGTGGTTAATGCTAATACTTTGAGCCAGATGTTAGGTACTGCATCTGGGCCTGGGGTTTTCCAATTAGGAGCTTTCCTTAACTTCTTTTCAGTCTCTCTAGCTGTTACATTTCATATCCTGTATATTTCAACTTCTTATTCTTTCTTTTGCTTCTATTCAGTTAGCATCTCTGTTATGTTCCACAGGATCTTCATATATATTTCTCCAAAAGTATCTATTTCTTCTTTTTTTGATGGTGTTTTAATTCCGTCTTCTTTCCTAATTGTCAATAAAACCTTTTTGGGTCATCAATAAATTTCTTATTCTGTAGTTTTCCTCTATATTTTTCTGCATATTTTCTACATTTTTCTGCCTGTGCTGATATTTTCAGTTTATTATTTTCAATAGTGCATAATAGATCCTAATCTGTTCTGATAATTCACATTGCTTTTATCACGTCTATCTTTCTGTGTATATTTGTTGATCTGTTCCCTCTTCTATACTCTTTTAACAATGACACCTCTTGTCTTAATTGCGTTATAGATGTTCATCGTGTTACACTGCTGCAGTCATTACCCTTGGGTTATCCTGCCATCAGGCGGTTCCTCAGTCGGCCTGAGTTCCAAAGTCTTGGTCCGGCGTCTGTTGCTGTTGCCTCCTCCCTGACGTCAGTGCGGCAGGGGTATAAAAGATGTAGCCGACGCCATTTTCTTCAGTCTTTCTTGCCGCATGGTGCCCGAAGCAAAAGCAGTTCGCAAGTGCCTGTCGGCCGACTCCTGAGATTTTCATTCCGAATCCAGAACCAAAGTCTTCTACAAAGCTAAGTACCCCGTTGGGGAAACTTTTTCTTGCCTCAGACTGATGTCAGTAAAAGTTAATAATTGTATTTCTTGTGGGAAGCAAATACCTCATAAGGATTTCCATTCCTATTGTATCCCATGCTTAGGCCCAGACCACGACGTCACTGGTTGTCGGTTTTGTGCTAGGTTTAACAAGCACACTATTAAACGTCGGTTTGATTTTGCCCGACATTATTTTGGCAGAAAATTCAATTACACCATGCCGTCGGAACTTCCGACGACTGGTATACATAAAAAGCGCAAAGCCAAGGACAGGCATCCGAGGCCCAAAACTGATGATGAAGCCTCTTCTAGGCCAGTCGCTGGTTCTCCGTTTTTCAGCGAGGCACCTTCGCAGCCCCTGACGACCGCTTCTGCAGAACCACAGGCCACCTCCGACTCCCACGTGGAGATGGCTGGGCCTTCGGACGCACAAGTTTTTCAGCCTACTGAGACTAACCCTACAAGAGGGATCCAGGGTAGCTGAGCAACCCGCAGTTTCAGAGGGTGTCTTCAGACCTACTCAGTTAAGCATTAAAACCCTCTGCTAAGTCTATGCCTCCTTTAAAAACAAAGAAACAAATACAGCATTCTCCAGGACAGGCCTCTATGCCTAAGAAACAAATGCTGAAAATGGCCGAAGACCTAATCACTCTGATCATCCCATCCCCCTCCTGATAAAAGGCCTAGACAGGATGCAGACTATGACTCATCCAACTAGGTGTCCATTTGTTCAGATTCATCCTCAGACCTAGGATATTCTTTACCCCCTTATGAGGATTATGATGCTGAGGAATCAATTCCATCAGCCTCCCCACCTGTGGACTACTCCTTTGGGGAAACCTTACATACCATGAGGGAGCATTTCCATTGGGAAGGCCAGGATTATTCAGAATCCAAGAAAAGGCTCAGAGACTTCCTTTTATTACCTCAACACAGACCCATAGCTATTCCGCCAGTGTTAGATATTGTGGATGATGTGTATACTGAATCCAGCTTAAATCCTGATTCCCTACCTCCAGCCCCAGTTAAACCTGACAGATACTACAGAGTCCCTGACTCACACAAATTTCTGTATAAAAGCCCTGTTGCTGACCCTGAAACTATTTCTCAGGGACCCAAAGGAGTTAAGGCCTCATCAGCAAAGAATCCAGTTCCCTCGGACAGAGATGGCAGAGCATTAGTCAGATGTGGAAAGAAAGTATATACGTCTGCAACTTTAGCAATGAAAGCCTTAAATTGCCAATTTCATATGTTAAAATATCAGCAATTTTTGATGTCTCAGTTAAAACAAAAAATGCTTCCAGATTCAGATCCTTCTAATATTAAAGAAATGCAGGATTTATTGCATGCTGCTGAACAAGTGAGAAAACATACTTTGCAATGTGATTTTGATTCTTTAGAGGCCTCCTGTAGAGCAGCAGTAACAGGCTCTGTCATTAGAAGACATGCTTGGTTAAAAGAACATACGTTACCAGATCATGTTAAAGCAAAATTATTGGATGCACCTCTGCAGCAGGATGTGTTATTTGGAGTTAAGGCAGAAGAGGTATTAAAGAAAATGGAGGATAAGGCAAAATCTATGCAAACGGTGAAGGATTTCTTACAGGTTCAGCCTCCTAGATTTAGCAGAAATTGGCCAACAAAGAATTGGTCCTTTCCAGTTACAGACAGACCTCAAAGGGGCAGATATAGACGTCCAAGAGGTAGAGGTCAACCACAAGGTCCTTACAGGCCTCGACAATGGGGTGCACCAGGCCAGAAAGAAGGGGAAGACAGGCCCCAACCATATAAAAAGCAGCCCCAATGACTTCCTACTACAGCTGCCAAACAGCTCTCTCTTGGCAGCCCCCTTGGGAGGAAAACTGGCACTTTTCTGTTACAATTGGCAAATGATCACCAAAGACAAATGGGTTCTCAACATTGTATCTCAAGGTTACAGGTTCCACTTTCACACTCTGCCAAGGTTAAAAGGAATGCCAAATCTGCCACAAAATCAATGGGAAGAGGCTCAAAAACAAATTACAGCACTCATAAACATGAGAGCTATTCAAAAGGTACCACCACAGGAACAAGGGCAAGGATTTTACTCAAGACTCTTTCTGGTTCCCAGAAAAGACAAAGCCTGGACGTCCATTCTGGATCTTTCTTCTCTAAACACTTACCTGGATGTTCCAAAATTCAAAATGTTGACATTACAGCAGCTTCTTCCCATGCTGGGCAAGAAAGCTTGGCTCGTGACCTTGGACCTCAAAGAGGCATACCTGCTTGTCCCTGTCAGACAAAATTGCAGAAGATACCTCAGATTCATAGCTGGTTCAATGCACTATCAATTCTCTGCTTTGCCCTTTGGCTTATCTACTGCACCCAGGGTCTTCACAAAGTGCCTGGCACCAGTAATCGCATTTTGCAGACAGAAAGGAATTCAAATTTATCTATACCTGGACGACTGCCTGATTCAAGCAGAGAGCAAGGACATTCTTCTAAAGCATCTGGCATTTGTAAAAAAGTTATTAAGTTGCCTGGGGTACACAGTAAATGAAAAGAAATCAAAACTAGTGCCCTCACAAGAGATAATATTCCTGGGTGCCAACTTGAACACAACGGCCCAGATAGCTTATCTCACGCCAGACAAGCAAGGACAATTGACTCAATACTTTCAATTCATGGCAACAAAGACCCAACTCCCTGCAAGAAAAATTTTGCAGGTCTTGGGTTACATGGCATCTTGCATACTACTAATTCCATATGCCAGACTGCATATGAGGAAACTATAATGGTACCTAAAGAGTGTATGGTCTCAACACTGTCAAAGTTTGGAAACAGTTATACCACTAATTCCTTGCCTTCAACAGGAGTTTCGATGGTGGGCTCAAGGCTTGTCACCTCAACAAGGGACAGCCTTTTACTCAACCCACAGCCAGGCAAACACTGACAACAGATGCATCGGATTACGCCTGGGGAGCACACATGGCAGGAAAATGTATTCGGGGCAAGTGGCCCGCAGAACAAAGGCATATTCACATCAATCAAAAAGAGATGCTAGCTGTACAAAATGCCCTTATAGATTTCAAGGACCTGCTGCATCCAGGACAACTACTACTAAAGACAGACAACACCACAGTTATGTGGTACATAAACAAGCAAGGGGGCACTCAATCCTACCCCCTCTGCAGACAAGCCATGACCTTGTGGAACACAGCTCTAAACTATCAAGTTCATCTGCAAGCACAATTCCTGCCAGGAGAGAAAAACACACTGGCAGACGACTTAAGCAGAAACATCACGGATCCCCACGAATGGGAATTGAGTCCACAAATATTCAGAATGATAACACAGAAATGGTGGAGCCCGGACATAGATCTGTTTGCATCCCCAATGAACTACCAGCTACAGAAATTCTGCACAAGGAGTTGCCGTCCACAAGCATGGAAAGTGGATGCCCTCTCATTCAGCTGGAAAAACCTACAAGTATACGCTTTCCCACCACTACCTCTCCTTCTAAAGGTACTCATAAAAGCCAGACAAGAAGATCCAAAGATGATCCTGATTGCACCAGATTGGCCACAACTGCACTGGTACCCAATTTTGAAGAATTTAGCACAAAGACCACCCTGGATTTTGCCAAAAATCCCACATCTGCTGACTCAGCACAACAATCAGATACTCCACATCCAGCTGAAGACCTTAAACCTAGATGCATGGAAGATTCCTTAGTCAAGCAAGCAGTGCCTCTCTCCAGAGCTGTTATGGATGTCATTCTGGAGGCCAGAAGGCCTAGTACCAGGAAAGCCTATTCGGATAAATGGAAGAGTTTCTGTGCCTGGAACCAGGCTCACAACCTTGACCCTCTTGTCCCAAACTTTCCTCAGATACTACAATATTTAACTGAGATGCTGGACAAAGGCCTCTCCTTTTCATCCATCAAGATCCACGCCTCTGCCATCTCTGCTCATTACAACACGGATCCACCAATTTTCTCTAATCCTTTGCTAAAACAGTACCTCAGAGGGGCTAAAAACATAAGACCGCCCCGTAGAGCACCTACTCCATCTTGGGACCTCAACTTTGTTTTGGAAAAATTAACTTTACCTCCTTTTGAACCAGCTAACACAGCAGAATTAAAATATATCTCTTGGAAAACTGCTCTACTCCTGGCAATAACATCAGCATGAAGAGTTTCAGAATTGCAGGCACTAATGGCAGTGGAACCTTTCCCCATTTTCCACCAGGACAGGGTGTCTTTAAGAACTAACCCTACATTTATGCCAAAGGTGGTATCAAGTGTGGCTCTAAACCAAACTATTCACTTGCCAACTTTTTATCCAAAACCACAGAATAAAGGGGAGAGGCTACTGCATTCTTTGGACATTCATAGGCAGTTATGCTTCTACTTGGACAAAACCAAAGCTTTCAGAAAATCTGAGCAATTATTGGTAGCATATGCTGCAGGAGCACAGGGAAAAGCCATTTCAAAACAGACTCTCTCAAAATGGATAGGACATTGTATACATTTTTGCTATACACACCATGGGAAACCTGTAGCTAGCAGTATTAGATCTCACTCCACTAGGGCAACAGCCACTTCAACTGCCTACCTCAGAGGAGTACCTACCAAGGATATTTTGGAAGCAGCAACATGGAGATCTGTGCATACCTTCACCAAGCATTACCATCTGCCTCTTTACTCTAAATCCAGAGCTGGCTTCACCACTGCAGTGCTGCAGGGCCTGATAGCCACCCCTAATGCCTTATAGAACCAGCCTCCCTACCTCAGCTTTGGGATTCTACCCAAGTGTAATGACTGCAGCAGTGTAACACGATGAACATAGTACAGTTTTGTACCTACCATAAATGTAGATGTTCGAGTGTAGACACTGCTGCAGTCCAGGTTATCCACCCTCCTTCCCCTCCTACTTGCTGGTACGTACCTATGTCTTCTACCCTTTACTACCTATGGGGAGTATTTGCTGGTATATGAAAGTTGTTGTTTGCTTTTCTTATGTATGTTTTATTAGCAATTTAAATTCCCTACCTATTTGGGGGCACCTGACATCTGGGGCAAGAAAAACTGAAGAAAATGGTGTCGGCTGCATCTTTTATACCCCTGTCGCACTGACGTCAGGGAGGAGGCGACAGCAACTGACGCTGGACCAAGACTTTGGAACTCAGGCCGACTGGGGAACCGCCTGATGGCAGGATAACCCAAGTGTAATGACTGCAGCAGTGTCTACACTTGAACATCTACATTTATGGTAGGTACAAAACTGTACTTTTTCGTTATTCGAGACTTCCATGATGGCATTTGATTTCTCCCCTTCCTTTCCTTTACTATCCTGTGTTTTGTGGTAAGACTTTGTTATTAGTTTAGCAGCACAGTAATTTATCCTGTTTACTTCTGCTATATTGCATGAATCTCTATGAACAATCCTAATTACTGTGTTCATTTGTTTTATCAAACTTATAACTTTTGGTGTTTTATTGACTTTCTGCAGTCTCTTTCTTTCATCAGTCTTAATATGCCTATCCATCTGTATTAAATCAAGCAACTCTTCTCTTAGATCATTTTCCTCTAAACTAAGGGCACATTCTTTGTTCTCCATTTTCTATGGGCATTCTATAGAAAGTTCCACAGCATCTTCCTGTGCCATATTCTCTTCAGTTTCATCCTGTGTCTTCCATTGCTGTTTCATATGGGAACTCACTGGCCTATCGCTCCACAACATTAAGTGTGTCAGAGTTGCCACAGTTTCCTGTTTATTCCCTTGCTGTGCAACTCCAGCTGAACTTCTGTACTGGTTTCCTGTTGAAGGCTCCAAAGTATCTTCATGGCAACTGATCAGATGTTTCCCGCTCCACTTCATTTCTCCTTAATTTGAGGATCTGTTGCGCTATTCTGTTGTGATATTATTAAAATTAGATTTTCTACACTAAATCCTTCACTTTGCAGGTAATCCATGACCTCATTTTCTATTGCTTTAACTTCTCCATTACAAATCCTTTTTCTACTTTTCTTCTTTGTTTTCTTTCTTTTTTTTTTTTTTTGTAAAATTTTCCATATCCAGATGCTTTTGCCTGTATTTCTCTCCAAATATCTTTAGTGCTGCTCTTTTTGTTTTGATTAGTTTTGCTTTCCCTTTTGCATAAATATTGTACCATATTAAAAAGCTTTCTCTTTCTCATGTCCATATTTCTTTTTCAGATGGCTCCTGCTTCTCCTTACTTGGAGGAGTCACCAGTGAAGCTTCAGACATGGTATGAAAAGGGGTTTCTAAAGGGGTAATTTTGTCAGCTCTTTGGGGTCTTGCGTTGAGGCAGTAAAAGCCCATAATTGTCAGAGAGATGTTAGGAGTTCTCACTGCTTTGAAGGCTTTGAATCATCTCTTGTCCCCAAGATCTCTGCAGGTTTGTTTGTGTCTTTCGGCTTTTCCCAGTTAGGGATCGCCACAGTGGAACTCCGGACTGCTAATGATTGGCAGTAGATTTTTACGTGCCGAGTTGCCGACCCTGACGCACAACCTTCAACGAAGGTGCACCCATTCACGCATGTCTCCACACAGAAGACGCTCTAGCTGAGAATCGAACAGGACAACGTCTTACTGTGAGGCGACAACGCTACTGCAGCACCACCACTGCAGTCCCAAGATCTCTGCAGGTATACATTGATAGTACCATAGTGATGTGGTACATAAGGAAACGGTCTCTGATTTTATATTTTCCGTTCATTCCTCTACATATGGGGGTCTGGGATCTGATGTCTGATCTGTATTTGGCTGTTTACAACCTTTGGATCTGGTGATTAGGCTCCTCCTCTACCCATAATCCTGATGCACAGAAGAAGCTACTCCAGATCTTGTTTGACACTTTCAAGTGCTGATGGATTCAGAGGTGGTTCTGGTGATCAAATGTATTTTTGAGCAGATTAGGATTTTTTTATCTACAGTTTCAAAAACTTTTGGCTATACTTTTAGAGATATAGCTTTATTATTCTCCTCCCTCATTTGTTCCTTGTAAAAAAAAAGGAAAGAAAGAAAGCAGTCCTTTTCTATAGTTAAGAAACTTCCTTATACTTCTTCCTTCTGTCTTAAATACACATACCTATAGACAGATTTCATTTTACTTTAAAAATAGTTGGGTATAGTAGTTTTCACCTTAGTAATTAAGATATTACTGTTTGTGATTATTTCTTCTTGTTGTTTGACATGTCTGAAAAATACTCTGGGATTAAAAAAGTGTGTGTCATACACACACAGATTGCCTAATTCCGATGCACACGATAAGTGTGTTTGTTGTCTTGGCCCCCTCGTACTGGGATATGACTTGTTCCATTTGTGAGGCTTTTGGCCAGAGGACAATAATAGACAGATGTAACCAGCTGATTGTGAAGGGTCTCATTCAACCTTCATCTCTTTTCTTTGCCTCTCCATCCTCCAAGCCTAATGATAGCTCCAGATCGTCAGAGAAAGAAAAATCTAAATCTGAGAGAAAATGCTATCCACATCCAACTACTTCTGCTCCAACACCAAAAATGGCTAAATCATCAGATGTAATGCCTCCAATGGATCCTGTTGTCACAGGCTCCTTGACTCCTGCTCAGTTCACTTTGGAACATAAGACCTGTTTTACAGGAGAAGGATTCATATTCATCCAGACCTCCTTCCTCAGTTTTGTCACTCAGGTCAGTTAGATTCTCACGAAGTCTTACTGAAGCAGACATGGACAGAATGATAAGGTGTCTCCTATGGACTGAGATTAAACTGGGGGTATTACCGGCTCCTGCCTTTGCTGGAACCAGTAGAGATACTTCTCTGCATCAGCAGGTTACAGTTCCTTCTCCAATCCAAGCCCTCTGATTATAGTCCCTGGAATCTGAACCTTGCCTTGGGTAGATCTGCATTGGAGCCAAAACTTCATGTTTCCTTGGCTCCAGTCAGTTCTCTGTTGAGGTCTGCTTCAACTTTGTCAGATCCATCTGACACCTGGAACCATAATATCAACATCAACTTCGATAGGTTGGGTTTGGATCCAGGATCCTCTAATCCTTTCCTTCCTTTGGGGACTTCAGTGCTTGATGGCTCATCTCTATGTACTGACTCGGATCCTAGCCTAATAGCTTCCAGAATTGTGCTTCTGACTGGGGCTTTGTATATAAAGGATAACCTCCCCAGAGCCATTCAGGGTTCAGCATTTGAGAAGGTACTGTCACAAATGACGGGTAGATCTTCTCTCAGCCGGATTCAGCACTCCCTCTTAGGATTTCCCAGAGTTCGCAGCCTGCGCTAAATGTTCAAGCAGGGCCGTCAGCTCTTGAGAGCCTTGACCCTGATCACTATTGTGAGACACTGTACGTTTCTGAGTCCCCTCCTTTGCAACCCACAGAGAAGGTTCCCAAAAAATGCAAGTGCAAGAGGAGACACTTAGATTCCACTATTGGCCATCCTACTGTATTCCATAGTACCAGAATACAAAAGTGACCACCCCCTTTCAATCTATCTTGCTGTTTTAAAAATAGTGATTCTCCACTAAACTTAACTTTTTTGACAGGTAAAACTTAAGTTACCTACTTTCACATCTAACTTATCTAGTGCACACTGCAGTGTTTAGGATAAACCATTTTTTTCATCTTAACTTTAAGCATCCCTGTGACTAGCACTTGCTCTGATACCTGCTGGAAAGCTTCAAAAACCAAGTCAAACAGAAATCACTCCACGAACCAGAAAAAACAAAAATGAGCCACGGTCCACAATCCCAAGTAGGTTGCTTTAATAAGTAAAGTTAGCACAAAAACGCTTTCGGGGAGCCCAATGTCTCTCCTTCATCAGACAAATTTACAAACAACTACCTACCATTTTTATACAATACAATTGCAATTATGCAATCAACTTTAATTGGATAAATACAGCGTGTTAAATATAAAACACAAAAATTAAGAGACATTTATATTTATAAGATAGCTATGCTCTTCTTCATAGCAAAGTATATGTGCATGTGTAAATACATACACTTTTATTATCAATCTAATTTTAAAATTTATTATTTAAGTAAATAATACCAAATAAAATATATATATATAATAAATAAAATCCATTAAGTGCTTGGCATCAAAAACTATAAAATAGGCAACATTCACAATTTACCTGGTTCATATAAGAACATAAAGCGAATTGTGTTTTTGTAACAATTTATACAAGCTAAAACCATGTACCAATATAATCCATCTACCTTTTCATAGATAAAAGTTTTAAAACACAAGCAATAGAAACATACTCATTTAAACCAGGGTGCATATATGCACCAATACGAATCTGCCAAACCAGTTCATTTATTTCTAAATGAGTCTGCCAAGGGCCACCCTTATTATCCACCATTATTTTTCCCAGAATTGTGAACTTAAAATCATGGTCAGGAGAAATACTTATATGCCTTGCAAGGGCATTATTCAAATCGTGCCTAGAAATAGCATATATGTGTTCGTAAATGCGCTGCTTGAGCTTCCTTTCTGTTTTCCCTATGTAAAAAGCAGCGCATTTTTGACACAAAGCCAAATAGACCACGCTGTTTGTCTCGCAATTATGTTTCCCTATTATTTTATATTCTTCATTCCTAATCTTAACTTTTGAATCAGTTAATACATGCTTACATTGATTGCATCTCCCACACTTAGTCATTCCTGAAGTACGTTGACTAAAAGGTTGCGGTTGAAATTCCAGCATTGTTTTTAAGTTGCGCCCCCTTCTAAAAGTGATTTTGGGAACTTCACCTAACTGGTGGGACAAAAAGTTGTCTTCCATAATCAAAGCCCAATATTTGTTAAGGACCTTCCTGATCTCATGATGATCCACAGAAAAGGTGCAAAAAAACCTAATTCCAAGGGGAGACTGGTCAGTGGTGCCATCATCAGATCTAAATTCACTAGCAGAGGCGGTTTCAGAAGTGGTGCCATAAAAAGAAAGAATAGGTTTGTAGAACCCTGATCTGCTGGAAAGCACTAGGAAGCCTTAAACTGATACAAGCACTCAACTCTCCTTGTTAATAAGGAGAAATTAATCGTAGACACTAAACAGCCTATAATTGCAAAGTCCCTTGCTAAGGCAAGGGAAAACAGCTCCTGTACTTTACAAAAAAAAAGTACCAAACCAGGCATGTCCAAAGGTCAGCTTCCGCTGATTTCTCCTGTCTACCTGGAGAATCTGGGCATACTAGGGCAATGCAGCAATTGCCGCATGTACACAAACAACCCTCTCCTCCTACCACCTAACACTACAACCTGTGAGAGATGCTCTTACATAGCCAAACTGGAAGCAAAGTTCTCTCCACCCAAGATTGTGCGACAGTCAAGAGGAGAAGGTTAACACCCGCACTACACCTCAAGCAACACATAGCCCTTCTAAACTCACACCACCAACACCCACACATAGCAACATTAAATCCACATATGCGGAGGCTCTTAACTGTAACCTGCCCAAGCAACAGGGACCTCCGAAGCTGAAATGCAAACAAACACCAATCACAACCAAAGTGTCACATAGCTCACAACACCAGTGTACCACCCAGCAACAGCCCCTAAGGCAAGACAACGTACCTAACACTTTAGTCATAGGTGACTTTATAGTCATACACACTGATGTCCCAGGCTAAACAAGGAGAAAATTACAATCAGCTGCCTGTCGGGTGCCAGGATCCGCCACATAACGCATGCACTCAAGTCACTCCACAACAAGTACAAATATGACTCTGTCATTGTCCATGTTGGAGTGAATGACTTGAGATGTACCTCCCTGGACTACATGAAAAGAGACATGGAAGAGCTCTTGGATCATGTGGCTCAGGCAGGTATGATCCTAGCCCTGGGTAGCATCCTGCCTTTGCCCAGAATGATACCACAGTATAAGGACAAAATGATTGACTTCAACAATTGGCTAAGCTTCTGGTGTCATTCAAATGGGATCCAGTATCTGTCTGCCTGGGATGACATGATCGGCAGACCATGATGCTTTACCAGAGATGGTCTGCACCTGTCACCCCTGGGATTCAGGTTACTGGCTAAGGCTCTTGCCAACCCTATAGTGCCTTTTTTAGGCAAAGTTCAAAGGACAAAACCACCACTGTAGCAGGTACAAGCATGCAAATTCTGAAGGTAATGCTACTCACTGATAGAAGTCTAAACCTCAAAATGCACTCTCTCGAGGCACTCCTAAAAATGGAGAACATGGATATCTGTGCAGTAACTGAGACCTGGTTCAAGTGTCCAGAGAGCACCCCTGCAGTACCAGGCTACAACTATTACCACACCTTTTGGCCACCAAACTAGGACCGTAACACTAAAGGTGGAGGAGTATCCATATTCACCAAGGATATTCACACCACCAGGCTAGTTGCCCAACACAATGCGCCTGAAATTCTCCAGGTGCAACTAACACTAGGTAAGACTGCAATCGAAATTGTAGCTTGCTACAGATCCTCCACCATGCCCCAAGATTCTCACTACACCTTTCTAAACATACTGTATGCTAAGATACAACCAAACACTACCCTGCCATTAACTGGGAAAACTACTCGTGTACCAACACCTTTGCCCAACAGTTCTTGGAATTCATAAATTCCAACACCCTGGATCAACTAATCTATAGTCCCACCCAGGGGCTCCAATATCCTAGACCTGGTCATTACCAACATGGGAAAGTGATGCTCCACACCTGTGGTCACCCCCTCGTTGGTCAGGTCTAACCATAAGCTAATCTTCCTTAACATCCATATCCCACCCCCACCCCCCGGTAAGGGAACCTCCATAAAAAACTTCTCCAAAGCCAGCTTCATGCTACTCAACTCAGAAGTGACAAACTTCATGACACCCATGCAGATGGGAACTGAAAGTTTGACTGCAGAATCCTACACTAAGGCACTGTATGAGCACATCCACTCATGCATGAATCGTGCCATTCCAAATAGAACCAAGATGCTCTCCTCCAAAAAAAGGAAGCCAATCTGGTGGTCCCCTGCCATAAACAAACTTTACAACAAAAGGAAGAAACTGTTGCAGAAAAGAGGAAAATCCCAGTATGCAAAAAACTCCCCTACCTGCCTCAGTAAGAAGCTGAGATCCCTCATAAAATCCTCCAAAGCTAGTTACGAAAATAAAATTACCAAAGATTCCAAAGACAACCACAAGGCATTCTATAACTATGTCAAGAACCTAAATGGCAATGCTCAGATCTGCTCTGAGCTACAACAGAATGGCATTAAGTATACTGATCCCAAGGATATTGACAATATCCTGGCAGATCAATTCAGTGCCAAATTCACCCCCTCTCTCCCCCTAAACGGCCCAGCTCAATACTGGAAGATTGACAAATTCCAGTAATAATGGCCACACAGGCAAAAAACGCACTCTCCAAAGCTAAGAATACAGCATCCATGGGACCAGATGACATCCCGGGCTGTGTACTACATGAACTACAAAATGAACTGGCACCTCATCTAAGTATCATGTTTAAACATAGCCTCACCTCAGGCTTTGTGCCCACTGAGTGGTGCATCCCACTCCACAAGGGGGGATCCACCTTGGATCCCGGGAACTACTGCCCCATCAGTCTGACGAGCCTGATCTGCAAGGCCATGGAACGTATTGTCATGGAGCTTATAAACAAAGACATTGGCAACCTTCAAATACTGGACCCCACCCAGTTTGGGTTTGTGAAGGGATGATCTTGTCTCCTGAACTTGATTGACTTCTTTGAATCAGTCTCCAGAGCCGTGGACGAGGGTAAGGCAGTCCACACAGCCTATCCGGACCTCGCTAAGGCCTTTGACACCATCCCCCACTCTGAAATCATAGATAGACTTACTAAGCTGGGCATTAATCCCTACGTCACTCGGGTTACCAACTGGCTTACTGACAGACCCCACACTGTAAAAGTAGCCAACTCCAAATCCAGCTCCAGAAAAGTGACAAGTGGAATACCTCAAGTCTTGGGACCGCCCTTGTTTGGCATCTACTTTTCTGAAGTACAGGCCAACACTAAGGGAGTCTGGCTAGCAAAGTTCGCAGATGACTGCAAATTGGAAGCCATTATTGAATCCCCAAATGATGTGGATAGTCTACAAAAGGGCCTACAGAAACAGATGCTTGGTGCCAGAGCCATGGGCTCAAGCTCAGTGCCAAGAAATGTATAGTTATCCCCTTTGGGGAAAAAACATGTACCTGTGAATTACCACATAGGTGGCAGTACAATAAACACCGAAAGTGTGATAAGAGACGTAGGGACACAGGTGGACAGTGGTCTCAACTTCAATAACCACATCGCCACAACAGTCAGGAAATCCTTCTATGTGGCACACCTCATCACTAAGGGCTTTTCATCCAGAAAAAAGGAGGTCATTGTCCCACTGTACTCATCCCTCATTAGACCCGTTATAGAATACAACACCCCATTTGGTATGTACCTCTCAAGACATCTGCAACAATTGGAAAGGCCGCAGAAATACCTCACTAAAAGAATCACAGGCCTAAAGCACATGCCCTACACTGACCGCCTTAAAAAACTCCAGCTATACTCTGTTGCATATCGTTTACTCAGAGGCGATCTCTGCTGAACATACAAAGCCATGTCAAACCCAGTGCTGTTGGACATGCTACACTTAAAGAAATCCCAATCCCTCAGAACCACACATTCCAAGGATCTAAACCTTGTCATCACAATAAACAAAACATGTTGGAGGGATAGGTTCCTGACCCAGAGACTCCCCAGACTCTGGAATAGACTGCCTACACATGTCGAGCAGAGCGCCTCTTTGGCCCTCTTCAGAAGGAACCTTGAAGATCGGATGGGAGAAGGGAAATTTACCCTGGGGATCGCGTCAGTTGCCCTGCTAGACAGGGGTCTAGGAAAGTAAATAGTGTAGGAAGAAATAGCCAGCTAATTGTTATGGCTAGGTTTGTATAGGCCCTAGGGCCGATAGCCTAGTACCAACCTATGAACCTGTGAAGAATAACCCATCATAGATGCCGATTTTGATGAGGTAGACGGTTCCCCCAAATCCTCCTTGAGGATTTCTCTTTCAGGGCGATCCTTGAACTTCTTCAAGAAAAAGGTGGTTGGTCTTCCCAAGCACCTTCTTCAGAGGAATTGGTTTTCCTCAAGGCTTTTAGCTCTGGCCCATGTTCTTCTTGAGTGTTACCCCCTCCAGGCGAGATGGTGGACCTTATATTTCTCCATCTCTTCTAAACTAGAATCCTGTTGCAATAAAATCTCAAAGTTCACCACCACTTCCAAATACTCCACTCACCACTGTAAACCTCTCCACTAGATGCAATGGCTAGAACTCCCAAACTACCTCCAACTCATCATCACCCACAAGCATATTTTCTAACCAGCTATATGCCCTACACTAACAAACATCTTAACAGTATACACCCCAAACAGTACTCTAAGATCTACCCACCAAAATCTAATCTCTGTTTATAAACCAAACTGTCCCACTGGTCAGCTTTTCCTATCCTTTCCCATCGCCAAAAAATGGAATTCTATCCCTCCATCCCTAAGAATTTCTGAGAACATTGAACACTTTAAAACCCAGCTGCATTCTTACCTCTCCCAAAAATGGAAATGCAATTGCAGCCCACCTACCTAACCTGCTTAATACATAAATATTTTATTACACACAAAGTTTGTTCTTCCTTACACACTATTGATTAACCCTATGTACTGCCTTCATGCTAATGTTACCTCTATACCACTCTCAGAGGATTTAAACCTCTGTATTAATTTAACTTATGCTAATATTCATGCATAACGAACTCATCCATGCTAATGTTACTTCTGTATCATTCTCAGATGATTTAAACCTCTATATTAATTTAACCTTGTACTACTGTTCTCAACCATTAAACATGTAAATTTGCTTTACTTTCTTCTCCAAGCTGCTGTTTAACTTTTGTTTAGTTTTTGCTGTTTTGTATATAAAATTTGCTGAGTTTGTTTCTGTTTCCACTATGTGTACTGTACATCATATTATGGAGTTTGTACTATGTATTATCGAAGCTTTTCTCCCCAGACCTCCACTGAAAATGGGCTCTTTGAGCCCAGTGGACCTCCCTGGTCCTCAAACTGGAAAATAAATAAGTAAAATAAATATTGTCCCAGGCATGGAAGGAACCTGACACAGTTGAACTCATCCCTAAGAAGCCAGGTAACTTTTTAGTGGCTCTGAAAGACCATACACACTGGAGCAAGGGTCTGTCAGCTGATTCCATGGTTGTTGTAGCAGCCACAAAGAAGGAGCTTACTGATGAAAGCTGTGCCTACCTGCCGAATAGAATGTCTCGCACTCTCGATAGATTTGGGAAGCAAGTTTATGTCTCCTCTTCTTTTTTGATGAGGGCGCTTAACTGCCTGGCACACTTCACCCATTTCCAAAGGGATTTGGTCAAGGAGATCTCCACTTCTCTTACAGGAAAAATATCTGCAGATCAGAAAAAAATTGTTGATTCTGAGATGGTTACCCTGCTATCCCTTTCTAATGCATTTTTGCACCTTAGCTCTAATACCACTGCAGGGACATCTAGAGTATCTGGCACAGGTATTTCCATCAGAAGGCATTCTTAAATGCATTTTTTTTTATTTTGCTGAGCATTGAAAGGTGTCCTTGTTCAGTACCCCTTATTATTAAACGTATTTGGTTCAAAAGTCAAAGGTACCATTTCCAGAAGTAAACAGGATGGCAAATCCCTATCTGTCATTGGGATCAAATTCTTAACAACCCCCCCCCCCCGGACCTTCACCAGAAATCAAAAGGTGGGGAAGAGAATGTAGTTCCAAAAATATCAGGGATTTTCAACTGTCACTTCTGGAGAATGAGATCTCCATGGCAGAGGGAGAAACTGTAACATTGGACGTCACCTGAATGGCAGAGGTGGTCCTTAGAATCAGTTTTTTAGGGGTCCATTCTGTGGAAAATCCTTTCATTGCTCCTGAAAAGTTGCTTGACTGTCCTACCCTAGAAACAGTTGGTTGATGCTTGTCTCTGCATCCCATGGCGTGGACAACCATCACTCAAGGCAAATGGGTCCAGAGAATAATTATCAGAGGCAATTTCATTCCCTTTCACTCTTCTCCCCCACCTCAAAAGAAAATTCCTGATATTCCACCCTCACAAAGGGAACTTGCAGCTTCTGAAATAGAGAAGCTTCTTCGAAATTAAATCATCCAATAGGTCCCACCAGGCCAGAGAGAATCTGGATTTTGCTGAAGGTTCTTTTTAGTTCTAAAGATTTCATCTTCCTCACATAAGCCCTCAACTGGGAAGATCTATAGAGCAAATGGAAGCTGTGGAGCTGATCCCAGACCCAAAGTGTGTTCCTTAAGTGCTGACCACTTTACCCAGTTTAGCATTTGAAGAATTTTATCTAATCTGATCTTGGCAAACTCATTCCTGATGTTTTCAGAGCTGAGGCTGTTGCAAAGCCATTGATTTGATGCTGCATCTTTAGCACCATCATTGGATCCAGATTGCCCCCTTTTAGCCCAGGCATATCTGGTTCCTCTTTCTCAAACCTCATATCAGGACCCCCCCCCCCCAGATTCTGGATCCCACCCATCTGGGAAGCTCCACCCAGATCTTCACTTCCTCACATTAACCACTTGGTCTCTCCATTTCCAATGATACCTAGCAATCCCTCCCTTTTCTCTGATGCAGTTAAGGATCCTGTCTGCTTCTGTGAAGGATTCCAACAAGTTATACAATGGTAAGTGGAAATGCTTTGTCATTTGGTCATCCTCCCAAGATACTGACCTCCCTTCTACTCCCTTTCATGATATCCTTCATTTCTTGGCTACCTTGTTCAGTTCAAGCTCCATATTTTCCTATAAAGGTTCAGTTAACAGCCATTTCTAACTTTCACATTGGTCAGATTTTTACAAAGCATTCTTCAAGGAAGTCTTTCTTCTCTTGTTTCCAATTAAAGAGCCAAACTGTCCATGAGACCTCAGCTTTGTATATGGGGCCCTGATAAAAAACCTCCATTTGAACTGACATCTGCAGTACAGTTCTTGAAGTTTTTTTCATGGAAAACCTTGTTTCTAGTAGCCATCACTGATGCCATAAGAGTATTGGAACTATAGGCTCTGTCTTCATCAGTATCCTATTCAGTTTTCCACAAGGACAGGGTAGCTCTCTGTACCGGTCCCTCCTTTCTTCTCAAAATGGCTTCCAAAGTGAACATGAAGCAGCCGATTCACTTGCCTGGCTTTTTCCCAAATTATGGGAAGTTGTCTCATGCTATTGCCTTTTGTTGTACTTACCATAATAAGTCAGTTCCAGTCAGGGTTACAGCCTATTCCACAAGGGCTTTGGATTGTTCAGTACCTTTCTGGAAAGGGATGGACTCTAGAGATATTCTAGAGGCAGGAACTTTGTCCTCTGTACACACTTTTACAAAGCACTGCATAGCGGATTCCTTTTCCAGGTCCAGAACAGGCTTTGCTAGGATCATTCTCCACGGTCTTCTGCATTCTTAGTTTATTGGCCTCATCCTATTTTTTTTTCTTTTTTCTTCTCTAAACTATGATAATATACTTAAATAGCTTAGTCTACTGCAGCAGTGATCTATGTCCGAGCATTGTCCGAGTTATGTACGTAAACTTACCATAAAAGTAGGTGTTATATATCACTGTTGCAGGAGCCTTTCCTCCTTCCAGCCCCCTTCTTTTTGCTTGTATTCTTTTTTTATGTTGCCAGGGTGTAGATTTGTCTCCCCCACTCCTTTTTTTTGTATATAGTTACTGTGTGGTTTGTTTCCTAGCGCTATTCTTCAGGGCTCTTGCCTCTCTCCTGGGCAAAAAAAAAATGCTCAGAAGTTTTTACACTCCAGCTATTTTTTATGGAGGTCTTCTTAAGCCCCTAACTCATGGAAGGAGGCTTTTGTTTTGTGAAGTTGGAAAGGTACAGGGGGTAGGACCCGTATAGCTTAGGCTACTGTAACAGTGATCTGTTGGAAGATCTACTGTAAATTTACTTACACAACTGCACTTTCTCTTTGTGCAGGTACAATTTTCAGTGCAAAGTGCTGTCATGTGAACTTTTCTTGGCAAACATTTGAAGTAATAGCTTTACTGAGTATCTACTTCACCTGTAAGCTGCATCTTAATCTGAATGTTGTTATTATTGTTTTTTTTTTTTTTTCCAAATGTTCTGTGGTAGAACTGCCCTCCCTCATTAATCTGACTGTTATCTCTGCTGTCAGAGATGTAGTATGGAATGCTGCCCTGATTCCTATTGGATGTTTGATGGATTAGGTGAGCAGTAGCAACTAATTTTATAGCCTGCTTTATTTTGCAGCTGCTTAGTTTGTGAACTCTGTCTTAATATCTGAACTTTATTGCTTTAGTTTTCTGCAGTGTACTAAGGGAGAACTGCCTTCGTTGTTGACTGTTAATTAGCATTCTTCACTTTCATAGGTTCATAGGAGGTTGCTAGGCTAATGGCTCCATGGCCTTCACAAGGCTAGCCATGTAAAAAAAATATATATATAAAAAAACAAAAAACTGTGTACCCTAATTGACCATAGTTGGATGGTGGTTGTTTGCAGAGTGAGTCTGTGATCAGCACAGACTGCCACTGTCCATGAGGGACATAGGTGCCACGCTCTGGGTGAATTTATGGTTACCCATCCAGTTGTCAAGGTTGCACTTAAATAGGGTCATTGAGGAGCTCTGCTTCACATGAGAGCTTTTTCCAGAAGAGTGGCAACCTGTGGGAGTAATATCTCTCTCTCCCATATGTTCTATTAATGTCACAGGCTAGGTTGAGATCCCTGGAGCGAATGACTCTTGTCCCATTTGATATGCGGATGTGCAGCATTTCCATTAGGGCAGGGTCAGAGACTGCTCTGTAGGCCAGGCACAGATCACCTCTCAGCAGCCTGTACAATACAGAGTACAGTGACAGGGCTTTCAGTCTTTCTATGTAGGTCATGTCTTGGAGGCCCTGAATTCTCTTTATTAGAAACCTCTGTGGTCTCTCCAGCTGCTGCAGGTGTCTGATAAGGTACATACAGAAGGGAGCATAGTACTCAATTATTAGTCTGATAAGGGTCGAGTGTAGTGGAGTTATGACCTCCTTGGTCTTTGATGCAATGTCTTATGAGATGTGCAATGTAGAAGGCTTTCCTTATCACAATGGACATGTGGTGATCGAAGTTTAGATTGCTATCAACCTGCATTCCCAAGTCTGTCACCACTGTGTTTGAGCTTAGAGGGGTGCTATGTTTTTTGTAAATAGCAGGGGCTACTTCTTTGCCAAAGGGAATAATGAGCATTATTTTTGCGTTTAGTTTTAGTTCATGGCTTTGGCACTAATCGTTTGTCTATGTCAGTCCCATCTATAATATGTTGACATCGTTGGGGGGCTTTATGATTGTGCCCAGTTTACAGTCGTTTGCAAACTTGGTAAGCCACAGGCCATCTACTTTTGCCTGAACTTCAGAGAAATAGATTCCAGGCAGTAGAGAGCCCAGTACAGATCCTTGTGGTACACCACTGGTAACTGGTCTACTGGTGGAAGTGAACTCACCAACTTTGACTGTGTACATTCTATTAGTGGGTCATTCCCCAGCTGGGAGAGTTTCTCAGTGATGATGATACCACTAGCAACCACCAAGAAATACTAGAAACTGAAAAAATGTTCATCAGTAGGGGATATGATGTAAGGGTAGTGTTAGAAGCCAAAAACAAAGTGATGTTACTAAGATGGCCTAATAATGGGAACCATTTAGAAAAATGTAAGAATAATATTAGATATCACAGGTGCCTAAAAAGTAGAAATGTTGCCAATTTGAATCGTGAGACTACTAAAAATGTTTATTTTGTTACAACTTATAATGTCATTAGTCATAAAGTTGTAGATATTATCAAGCAATTTTGGTCTATGATGTTTAGGGACAGAGATTTAAGTTTGCTTTTGCCCAAATATGTCATAGCCTCTTATAAGAGGGCTAGAAATTTAAGGGACATGGTAGTACATAACTATTTTGAGTTACCCAATGTTAATCTAGATGGAGAAATAATTTCCGTTGTTGGTACAGTTCCTTGTAAGAAGTGTTCTATATGTAAACATATTGTTAATTCTTTTACAAATATTAATGGATTTTTTTTTACTAGTAGGAAGAACTTTGATTGTAATACTGCAGGTGTTATTTATGCTCTAAAATGTGAATGTAATAAGTTTTATATTGGAGAAACTAGTAGGAGCTTTAAAGTAAGTTTTCAAGAACATGTGAGGGATATCAAAAATGTGAAATTAGATAGCCCTTTGGGCAACCACTTTTCTGAGTTTCATAGGTAGGTACTAGGCTATCTGCCCTAGGGCATTTATAAGCCTAGCCAGAGTGTGTCAGCTTTCGCCACCCCATTGATTAATTAACTGAGCCTCTGTCAAGAAGAGCCAATGAAGTGATCCCAGGGGTGTAGTTTCTGTTACCCATCCACTCGTCAAGGTTTCTCTTGAAGAGTGTTAGTGAGGGGCTCTACCTAATGTAGTTAGGAATTTGTCCAAAGCATGGGGAGTCTCTGTGACAGGAATCTATCCCTCCAGCATGTTCTATTTATTGTTGTGGTGAGGTTTAGCTCACTAGAGCGAGTGGCTCGCAGTGGCTTGGATTTCTTTAGGTGGAGCATGTCCATCAATTCTGAGTTGGACATGGCTTTGTAAGTCAGGCTGAGATCACCTCTGAGTAAGCGATATGCCACTGAGTACAGCCGGAGTTTTTCCAGTCGGGCTGCATATGACATATGTTTGAGGCCAGTAATCCTCTTGGTGAGGTACTTTTGTGGTCTTTCCAGCTGTTGGAAGTGTCTTGTGTGGTACATCCCAAATGGGGAATTATACTCTGATGGGTATGATGAGTGACGAGTAGAGGGGCACTATAACCTCTTTATTTCTAGATGCGAACCCTTTAGTAATTAGATGGGTTACATAGAAGGATTTCCTAACTACTTTGGCAATTCCAATCCTGAAGGAATTTGTGGTTGTATCTTGGAAAAAGTGGAAATAGTGATGGGTGAAAATGTAAGCTTAAAAGACAAACTTTTGAAAAAAGAAACATTGTATATTCTTAAATTTAATACTTTGGAACCCATAGGGTTAAACAAAGAATGCAATTGGAAATATGTAATTTAACTAATTAATTTATTAGCAGTGGGATGGACTGTTTAGCTTTTTGTATTTAAACTTGCTTTTTGGATGTGCTTTTTACTCTGTGAAGCCTTGGTAGCCGAAGCGCTAAGTGTAATAAATATTTTATCAGCATTTCTCTGTGATTGTGGCTGTTGTCGCTAGTGGTATCATCATCTTTTTTTCTTATGGTGGTATTTGAGTTTCTCAGTGATGCCTGACTGGGAAATTGTGTTGAACGCCTTGGCTAAATCAAGCTATGAAGTATGTAATGCTTTTCCCTCGTCCATAGATTCATAGGTAGGTACTAGGCTATCGGCCCTAGGGCCTATACAAGCCTAGCCAAAAAGGTACCCTGGCTTTCGCAACCCAAGAAAATTATTTTCCTGTGCCCCTGTCGTGCAGAGCCACAGAGGTGATCCCCAGGGTGAATTTCCTATTTCCCATCCAGTCATCAAGATTTTTCTTGAAGAGTGCTGATGAGGAGCTTTGTTTGATATAGATAGGTGGTTTGTTCCAGAGTACGGGAAGTCTCTGGGACAGGAATCTATTCCTCCAGCATGTTCTGTTTTTTGTGGTGACAAGGTTTAGGTCCCTAGAGCGTGTGGCTCAGAGGGATTGGGATTTCTTTAAGTGGGGCATGTCCAACAGCTCTGAGTTTGACATAGCTTTGTATGTTGGGCAGAGATCGCCTTTGAGTAGGCGATGTGCAACGGAGTAAAGCTGGAGTTTTTTGAGACTGTCTGCATAGGGCATCTGTTTGAGGCCAGTAATGTTTGTGAGGTATTTCTGCGGCTGTTCCAGTTGTTGTAGATGTCTTGTGAGGTACATATCAAAAGGGGCATTGTACTCCATAATGGGTCTAATGAGTGATGACTAGAGAGGAACAATGACCTCTTTTTTTCCTGGATGAGAAACCTTTTGTGATGAAGTGTGCCATGTAGAAAGATTTCCTGACTACTGTGGTGATGTAATTATCAAAGGAGAAAGTGTCTGATAGAGTGATGTTTATGAAGCTTGAAATTGATGGTGTAATGATGAATGTTGTTAGTGCATATGCTCCACAAGTTGGGTGTGCGATGGATGAGAAAGAAATATTTTGGAGTGAGTTGGATGAAGTGGTGGTGAGTGTACCCAAGGGTGAGAGACTAGTGATTGGAGCGGACTTCAATGGGCATGTTGGTGAAGTGAACAGAGGGGATGAGGAAGTGATGGGTAGGTATGTTGTTAAGGAGAGGAATGCAGAAGGTCAGATGATTGTGGATTTTGCGAAAAGGATGGACATGGCTGTGGTGAATATGTATTTTAAGAAGAGGGAGGAGTATAGGGTGACGTACAAAAGTGGAGGAAGATGCACACAGGTGGATTATATCCTATGTAGGAGGGCCAGTCTAAAGGAGATTGGAGACTGTAAAGTCGTGAAACTGAAAACTGCCAAACAAACTGCTGAATACGAAAACCTCGGAGGAAGCTGTCAGCAGGTTAACATCAAGTAAATCAAATAAATGATTTACAGTTCTGGTTAAATAAAAGTGCTTACATTACGTTTATTACAAGTGATTATATTCATTTATTTGATTTACTTGATGTTAACCTGCTGACAGCTTCCTCCGAGGTTTTCGTATTCAGACTGTAAAGTCGTGACAGGGGAAAGTGTAGCTAAGCAGCATAGAATGGTGGTCTGTAGGATGACGTTGGTGATCAAGAAGAAGAGGAGGAGGAGTGTGAAAGCAGTGACAAGGATTAAATGGTGGAAGTTAAAAAAGGGTGATTGTGAGGTGGAGTTCAGGGAAGAGTTAAGACAGGCACTGGGAGGGAGTGAAGAGTTACCGAATAGCTGGGTAACTACAGCAGAGCTAGTAAGGGAGACTGCTAGAACGGTGCTTGGTGTGACATCTGGACAGAGGAAGGAGGACAAGGAGACCTGGTGGTGGAATGAGGAAGTACAAGAGAGTATGCAGAGGAAGAGGCTGGCGAAGAAGAAGTGGGATTGTAAAAGAGATGAAGAAAGTAGACATGAGTATAAGGAGATGAGGCGCATGGCAAAGAGAGAGGTGGCGAAGGCTAAGGATAAGGCATATGGAGAGTTGTATGAGAGATTGGACACTAAAGAGGGAGAAAAGGACCTGTACTGATTGGCTAGACAGAGGGACAGAGCTGGGAAAGATGTGCAGCAGTAAGGGTGATAAAGGATAGTGAGGGAAACGTACTCACAAGCGAGGAGAGTGTGTTGAGTAGATGGAAAGAGTACTTTGAGGGGCTGATGAATGAACAGAATGAGAGAGAGAGACGGTTGGATGATGTCGGGATAGTGAAACAGATTAGCAAGGAGGAAGTAAGGACAGCTATGAAGAGGATGAAGAATGGAAAGGCTGTTGGCCCAGATGACATACCAGTGGAAGCATGGAGGTGCTTAGGAGAAATGTCAGTGAAATTTTTAACCAGATTGTTTAATGAAATTTTGGAAAGTCAGAGGATGCCTGAGGAGTGGAGAAAAAAGTGTTTTGGTACCTATCTTTAAGAATAAGGGTGATGTGCAGAGCTGCAGTAACTACAGATAAAAATGATCAGCCACAGCTTGAAGTTATGGGAAAGAGTAGTGGAAGCTAGGTTAAGAAGGGAGATAATGATTAGTGATCAGCAGTATGGTTTCATGCCAGGAAAGAGCACTACAGATGCAATGTTTGCTCTGAGAGTGTTGTTGGAGAAATACAGAGAAGGTCAGAAGGAGTTGCATTGTGTCTTTGTGGACTTAGAGAAAGCATATGACAAGGTGCCTAGGAAGGAGTTGTGGTATTGTATGAGGAAGTCGGGAGTGGCAGAGAAGTATGTAAGAGTGGTACAGGATATGTACGAGGGTAGTGTGACATTGGTGAGGACTGCGGTGGGAGTGACAGATACATTTAAGGTGGAGGTGGGATTACATCAAGGATCAGCTCTGAGCCCTTTCTTATTTGCAGTGGTGATGGACAGGTTGACAGATGAGATCAGACAGGAGGCCCTGTGGACTTTGATGTTTGCAGATGACATTGTGATCTGTAGTGAGAGTAGGGACCAGGTTGAGGAGACCCTGGAGAGGTGGAGATATGCTTTAGAGAGGAGAGGAATGAAGGTCAGGAGGGCTAAAACAGAATATATGTGTGTAAATGAGAGAAATGGTGAGGATGCAGGGAGTAGAGTTGGTAAAGGTGGATGAGTTTAAGTACTTGGGATCAACAGTTCAGAGTAATGGTGAGTGTGGAAGAGAGGTGAAGAAGAGAGTTCATGCAGGGTGGAATGGGTGGAGAAGAGTGTCAGGAGTGATTTGTGACAGACTGGTACCAGTAAGAGTGAAAGGAAAGGTCTACAAAATGGTAGTGAGACCAGCTATGTTGTATGGGTTGGAGACGGTGGCATTGACAAAAAGGAAGGAGTCAGAGCTGGATGTGGCAGAGTTAAAGATGTTAAGATTTGCACTGGATGTAATGAGGGTAGACAGGATTAGGAATAAGTATATTGGAGGGTCAGCTCAGGTTGGACTGTTTGGAGACAAACTCAGAGAGGTGAGATTGCATTGGTTTGGACATGTGCTGAGGAGGGATGCTGGGTATATTGGGAAAAGTATGCTAAGGATGGAGCTGCCAGTTAAGAGGAAAAGAGGAAGGCCTAAGATAAGGTTTATGGATGTGGTGAGAAAGGACATGCAGGTGGTTGGTGTGAAAGGGCAAGATGCAGAGGACAGGAAGAAATGGAAACAAATGATCTGCTGTGGTGACCCCTAACGGGAACAGCCGAAAGAAGAAGAAGAAGAAGACTACTGTCCACCTGTGTCCCAAGGTCTCTTATCACACTTTCAGTGTTACGTAGACTACCACCTGTGTGGTAGCTCATGGGTACAGAGTTTTTACCAAAGGGGATGACAATTTACTTTTTGGCATTGAGCTTGAGGCCATGGCTTTGACACAAGGTATCTGTCTCAGTGGGGCCCTTTTGTAAGATGTCCACATCATTAGGAGTTTCAATTATGGCTCCTAGTTTGCAGTCATCTGCGAACTTCGTTAGCCAAAGACGTGCTGTGTTAGCCTGTATTTCAGAAAAGTAGATACCAAACAGGAGAGGACCCAGGACTGAACCCTTTGGTATTCCACTTGTCACTGGTATGAAGTCGGATTTGGAGTCTGCTACTTTCACAGTGTTTCCAGGGCTTTGGTGACATTCTCAAGGAAGTCCACCAGGTTTAATAAGGAAGAATTACCCTTGGCAAAACCAGACTGGGTTAGGTCAAGAGTTTGAAGGTTGCCTATGTCCTGGTTGATAAGGTCCACGATGATTCTTTCCAGGGCCTTGCAGATAAGGCTGGTCAGACTAATGGGTCTGTAGTTCCCAGGGTCAGTTGATAGACCACCTTTGTGTAAAGGGAGTACTGTTGCTGTTCTCCACTCCGCTGGCACAAAACCAATGGTCAGGCTGTGGTTAAAGAGACTGCTAAGTGGTTCTGCTAGGTGCTGTTTTAGATTTAGTAAGCAGCCTGGGATACAGAGCAAGGATCTGGTCCCCTTGCAGGCTGTATTTTTGACCTTAAAGAGTGCTTGTATGACCTGTTCTTTGGAGATGCCCAGTAGAGGACTGGTGTCAGGTATGCTTTGTGGTATGTGGTCGGGACAGGGGGGGGGTGAAATATCACTAAATCTGTAAGCTAGGAGGTTGGCAGTTTCTTTGGGTTGAGTGTAAGTGGTGCCTTCCAGTATAGATCGGCACACAGCTGGACATTTCCTTTTAGGTTTTGGGCATAACTGAAGACTGCCTTATGATTGCCTTTAGCTAGGGATGCCAGTTTATTCTCCTAACTAGCTTTAGAGTACTTTACAAGGTTTCTGATTTGCTTGTTTAAGCTGTGGAGAGCAATCTTCCTTTGCAGATTGGATGGGTAACTAAGTACATTAAGTTCCACATTGATGTAGTGATAAATAATATAATGTTTATAATACGTTTCCAAAGTTTAGTATGATGCTTAGTGATATTTTTTGTAGCCATAATATATCTAAGAGCAATTTTATATAACTAGCAAACTTCCTTCAAGAATGTTATCACTTAAGGGAGAAGATGATATAATAGTCAATGGGAACCCAAAGCAACCTAATAAAGGCTGGTCAAAACATGATGGTATGGACTTGCTTAGTAATTTTATGCACATGCTACACCTTCTGCAGGTACTCTGTCTGTCTAAGTCAAACTTGGGTTCATCCTAGATATTGTGCTACTTAATTCAACAAATTGAGCATATAGCTGTAAAGGTTCTGCACCTGTGTAATCACAACTGCATTGATCATGTAACGTAGCACGTATTGCTTTTATGCAGCTAAGACTAAAAGTGGCTTTTACTTAAACAAAAAAGGCCAAGATTTCATTCCTGAATAACTGGCCTCAGTAATTACTGATAAATAACATAAATACAGGCGAAATCTGTACTATTCTTTTTTATTTTTATTTTTTAAACAAACTACTTGAGTTAAGAGAAGTACACTTGTTCAGAATTGGATCCCCCATGTTGTGAAAGTAATGTCTAGTAATACCGACTAACAAGTGTAAATCTGTTGTAAATTGGAAGAAATTATGTAAGAATTGGAAGATCTCTAGAGATCCTTGTCTTTTCGCAACTTATAAAATGTTATGCAGACATGTTAAGATCAACGCAAGGAAGAAAGGAATAAAGAGAAAACTAGATATAGTTACCAGGTTAGTAAAAGATAACAGACTTGTTTACCTTGTTGAGACTTCCAAACGATGAAGCTAAAAATTCTGTATGGCATATATCTTTGCCTTGCTAAGATAATGCGTCATGCTAACACAGATTGTAGGGAAGTATTTCAGTAAAGCATCTGTTTGTATTAGAAAGACTTTTATTGATATTGGTCCTGTGAAGGGTTATGTCAAAACAAGTGTGAAAAGCTGTTAGGACATTAAAAATGATGAAGGCTTGTTATCTTGATACCATAATTAATTTGAATTTAAAGAAATTTGGGAGAAAGGTTGCCCATCTGCTTTTATTTTTTCACCAGGTCATAAAAGCCAAAAAAAAGAAGGGAAAGGGAAAAAGACAACATGTAGAGTTCTACAGACCAAGTCATTTGTTGTGTAATGTGACAAAAATCACGAAGAAGGCGGTTTATGGCAAGAGTAATAAACAACATTAACAGTATATGTTGATTTATTTAGATTGATTTTTATATATTTTTACTAGGTTGTCCAAATTGGTTGAGGCCCTTTTTTGAGGTGGAGATAAGGAGTACTGTATGTCTGTGATTTGATCCAAGTTGTATAGTACACAAATTGAAAAGGAGGAAACCAAATCCAGCGCTACAGAGTGAAGCTCATTAATAGCTAATAGCCACAATCCTCTCTGCCAAAAGGTTGATCTGCTTCCTTAAACCTTTTGAATTTTAGGAATCTGTGGAGAGTGCCTTTGGCAGGATTAGACACCAGGTCTGCTTCATTTTTATTTATCTAAACAAGATATTTGACAGTGCTAATCATGATTTACTTACTAATAAAAGTGAATTTCTGTAGCTCTGTAGTATCCGTGTAGTAGACTGGATAGCAGGCTGATTATTTGCCAGATCTTGGAATATCCATTTTAGTCCATGACTGGGGAGAAATTTGACTTGCAAGTGGGAAATCTGAAAGGTAGCATTCTGACTCCTTCACTATTCAGTCTAAATTTAAGTGATCATTAACTTGAGAGTACAGTAATAGAGTTACAGGTAAGCTGACATTATTGTATAGAAAAGGGCATTTTTATCTGGGTAACGTAAGGTGTTATAAGGGTCTCTTGTTGAAATTCCCATAACCCTAATTGAGATCCTTGGAGCAACAGAACTGTAAGTGTGACTGTAATTTATGTATACTAAGACGGTCAATTGTATTCTTACACCTTTTGCTTGATGTAATGTTCCCATAAAAACAATGCAGTGCAGTGGGGTGGGGGGTCTACTGCATTTTTTTTTAAGTGTGCTGTCCTTCGGATGAGTCGGATGAGCTGAAATCTTTTTTTTTTAAACACCTTTATTAAATTGTCACTTAAAATATAGGAAATATACATTTATATAAAAGAAAACAAACCATATCACAATATTTCTAGTTGCAAATGTTATACATCATGTATTTTTGTATAATTATTATCAATCCAACACTTCATAAGTTGCTCAATTCTTTCCTTCCCCTAAATCTCACTCCTCCTTCAAAACATTATTCTGCTTGTATTTTTCCAATAATTTCCATTTTTTCTAGGTAATTTGCTTCTACTCTTTTCTAAAAATCCCACTTCCATTTCTTTTATCTTTGTTACAATATTCAGTACTTCAAATACAGTTGGTTTAGTCTATTAAACTGAAGTCTTGTCTGCCTAAGTTGGTGGTAGCTTAGGTGGATGTAGAAGATCCCCTAACACTTATCGAAAGGAAGAGGAGCAATTTCCATGTGCACTGACCAAATTTCCCCAAGTTAGTGTGAGTACCCCATTGGGTCTCCCTTGTAAAGAGGCCATAGGCGTAGTGGGACTAAGCCAGTCAACAAAACATGCATGCATACTTAACGTACATAACTAACTATTTAAATAACAATTAAATGTTCATGCATTGGTAAATAAAAAACATAGTAAGTCCAAGATTGTAATACCTCACAATATTCCTCCTACTTCAAGGTACAGCACCATTGGAGTTAGTTTATGTTAACAACAAGAGACTGTAGTAGGCATAGTCATCCACTTCAAGGAGATGTAGGGAGTGAAACAACCTTGCAGAGACATTTAGAAGGTGCAACACCAAGCTTTAGAATTAGTTGATTTCACTTTTAAATCACTATTTACTTTTCAAAGTGCCAGTGCTCTTAGTATCAGGTGTGTCAGGTCCTGTACTTCTGATAGGAAGTTGTGTTAAGTGCTACTTTATGAATTATACACCTTTAATTCTGGTGCTAACCTATAATCATCTTACCAAGTGTAATTGGATAGCTGCCTTTGACTCTGCCCTTACATTAATCAGTTATGTACATGCACATGCACAGTAAAACAGATAAGTGCCCTCTTAAGAGCAATTAGGAATGTAGTGCCTTTATTCATTTCCCTTATGTGATACTGATGTTGGGTGTGTATTAGACTTTTCACCCTCCTACTGCACTCCATGTTCTTCAAGCTTTCAAATCTCTGAATGCAGACTAAAAAAATAAGTAAATAAATGCATAGGACTGTATTCCTTGTCCAGCTTAAGTGGTAGAGGCGATTTACTGTTGGTGTACAGAGTAATCGAAAATGAATATATGCATATTTTCTTATGACAGAAAATTGCTTAACTTAAGAGAGTCTAAACTGATTGTGGTAAGGGGGATTTCCCACAGTTACTGGTGAATGAATGGGTTGTTCAATTAATTGTTCCCATATAGAATGGCTTATCTAGTAATGTCAGAGAGTGAGGTATTATTGGTGGATTCATGTTGAGTAGCCAAAGGTCATTTCCGTGTGCAGAAATTTTTTTTAACTACCTTCGGCATGCACTCCAACACATTTTATTTTATGTTGGATGAACCCCCAGACTTATATATACCAACTCCAAGGTCACATGCCAGCACAGAAACTTGTGGGATGCATCTGGAATGCTTTTGGCTAGGCTTGTAAATGCCCCAGTGGTCATTACCCTAGTATACACCCATGAACCTATGAACACAACAGTGCTGAAAAAGGCAAACTCCACTCTTAGTGAAAGCTATTTTGGCGAACATTATTTGCTCTTTTTGCATTTGTCAAAACTACCTTCATTGAACTGACCTGTTCCCTTATTGATAGCTTTAAGAAGAGAACAAATAATTTTCTGTCACCACATATGTGTGTATGAATGTATGATTACATTTATGTAACTGGAGTATATACCAAGGCAGTGGCTGAAGCCTTGCAGAGGAATAATGTCCATGTGTTCTTGTGTCCGGATAATAAGCTTCTTTTGGCCTTTTCGGGAGGCTTCCTGGTGCCATCCATGGAAGAGATGCTTCTGTTGCAGCAGACCCTGGGGGGTCACCCTACAGTGGGAGATATCTTTAATCTCATCTTAAGAGGATTGCCATCGCAGGCATGGAGTTGGACTCTACCATATTGGTCATTCTTACCCAGGGAGGGGGTGAGGAGGTCACAGATTTGACAGCCTGGATGGGGACATAGAGAAGGGTCTAGGACCATACCCTCCAGTACATTTTGGACCTGATGGCCTCAAGAACTGCTTATGCAGACCATGAGGTGTCACAGTGGTTGTAGAGCCACCACACACTCCCCGATCTTCTCTTAGAGGTAGACCCCTTTTACCAGGACCTGAAGTGGAGGACTCTTCCTACCAGGTCTTCAAGTGGGCCTCCTTTTACTGCATCTGGATTCTTCACGTGGCCTGAAGAAAAATGCCCCTTTGGTGGATTTGGGAGGTTAGATCATCTTCTTCACTGTTTAAAGGAAATTGTCCTTCCTGGAAAGTGAACACTTTGTTAACCAGATAGAGCAGCATGTAATCATCCTCCTCGTCTTAAAGGTGCAGAGGACTCCCCTCTCACTGGAAAAGTCAGCAAGTTGTCCTGTGCTCCATTCAAGTGCCTCAAACAACTGAAGCAGGTCCTAAGCAGAGTGGAATCATAGGTTCATAGGTTGGTACTAGGCTATTGGCCCTAGGGCCTATACAAGCCTAGCCATAACAATTCCCTGGCTATTTCTTCCCACAATATTTACTTCCCTGACCCCTGTCTAGCAGGGTGACTGACGTGATCCCCGGGGTGAATTTCCTATCTGCAATCATCAAGGTTCCTTTTGAAGAGGGCCAAAGAGGCGCTCTGCTTGACATGTATGGGCAGTCTATTCCAGAGTCTGGGGAGTCTCTGGGTCAGGAACCTATCCCTTCAACATGTTTTGTTCATTGTGATGACAAGGTTTAGATCCCTGGAGCGTGTGGCTCTGAGAGATTGGGATTTCTTTAAGTGTAGCATGTCCAGCAGCTCTGGGTTTGACATGGCCTTGTATGTTAAGCAGAGATTGCCTTTGAGTAGACAATATGCGACAGAGTATAGCTGGAGTTTTTTTAGACGGTCAGCATAGGGCATCTGCTTTAGGCCTGTGATTCTTTTAGTGAGGTATTTCTTCGGCCTTTCCAGTTGCAGATGTCTTCTTTAATGGGTCTAAGTAGGGATGAGTACAGTGGGACAATGACCTACTTTTTTCTGGATGAAAAGCCCTTGGTGATGAGGTGTGCCACATAGAAGGTGGGGCAGGGTTGGTGCTTTTTTGTGCACTAACTGCAGCCCTTACTAAAAGTATGTTAAAATTACCTGTTAACAGCCTATGACTGTTGGTACATTGAGGGACAGGACAGTACACTCGTAAGCTATCCTGACTGCCCAGCCTAACTATTCCAATGTGGGTCCCCTGTAAATTGTAATAATATCACTTCCCCAGTAGATGGCAGCGGATACTTGGGCATCGCATCTACTTGCTATTACCGGTGAAACGGGACAAACTGGGCCTCCCTTTCTGCCTGCTCTTCCCCTCTCAGACCACCCTTCAGTTGGAACACAGTAACTAAATTTCATTACACTTTTGGCTAATTTAAGCAGCAGACTCACTGCAAATACACATATCTGCCAATCCCACACCTTTGTGCCGGTCAGTGATTTAACTTACTTATCTGGTAAAGACTGATAGTTTTTTGGAGCCAGACAGTCCTGCTGGGTTCAGCCCCGCTACCATTACTTTTATCCACACCCCTAATCACCTGACTCATTCAAACGACACCTGCATCCCACCCCCTCGCTCAACATAGCCCCTACCCCAACCACACTCCCTAAGCCACTCCATAACAACACTTGTTAATCACTCACCCCTCAATATATCTACTCTTACCCCCAGCACCTCCCACTTTGCTATCTCACTTCACTATTCTCCTTTTTATCCTTTATAAACTCAACACCAACTGCCCTAATTAACTTCACTAACACTATAAACTCACTTAGAAATCAAGGCAACCTCGTCTCCGCTACCTTCCTATATCTATCCAAAGCATTTGATACTGTTTCTCATAATAAACTCCTATCCTACCTATCTGAACTTAACATCGACAGCCCCTCCCTACTGTGGTTTAATAGCTACTTAGACAACTGCCAACAGCCTGTCAGATGCTTGACTCCATATCCCCCCACTTCCTGTCACACTTGGTGTCCCGCAAGGTTCTATTTTAGGTCCCCTTCTCTTCAACATATTTACAAATCAACTTCACTTGGCAACAGCAAAAGCAGACATAGTTCTATACACTGATGGCACAACCCTAATCTGCTCAACCCCTAATATCCAGCTCCTCCAGCAAAAAGCCGAAGAATCCTTTACAGAAATAGAAAACTGGTTAAGTAAGGCACAGCTAATATTAAACCCCAAGAAAACCCAACTTATGTTATTTCACCAAGCAAAATCCAGCGACCCCAACTTCACTATACACTCAACCAATAAGACACTAATTGCTCCAGTATCAGAGGCCAATCTTCTAGGTCTCACAATTGACCCTAAACTAAAATTCAGTAAAAACATCTCTATAATCATCTCCAAAGTACACAAGAAACTAGGCACCCTTTATCGCTGCAAGAAGTTTGTTACCTCTAAGGCACGAATAGATATTGTTGGAACACACCTCCTGTCCACACTACTTTACGCATCCCCAGTACTTACTAACCTAAATAAAACCGACCTAAACAAACTTTCTATGTGTTATAACAAAATTGCAAGGTTCGCAACCAATGCCAAATCCTGCTCTCACCACTGCCAATCTCTATCACCAACTTAACCTTGCCCACCAACTTTTATACTGTCCTGACAAAATCCCTGCCCTGGCTGGCCTCCTTAACTTTTATGTCTCAAACAGATCCCTACAATCCAGTAACAAAGCCCTAATCAGTACCATCCCTTGCAAAAATAGCTCAGGCAATTCTCTCTTCCCAGATGAAGTTGCAAAAATATTGAACACCCTGCCCCCTGACCTCAGAATGCAAAACCAAACTTTTCTATTCAAAAATCTCCTTAAAACCTACCTCTACAGCAACCACTTATGTAACTGCAATCCACCTCTCTGAATTCACACCAACTCCTTAACTGAACCTTTTAACAGTCCCTACTGTTACTCCCTTATGCTCTGGGTTTTTCACCAACTTGTCTATCAACTAATGGTTACAGTACATATTGTATATATTACTACAATCTGACAAATGCTTGGCACACTATCTTCTATCTGTGCTGATTTAAGTCTTCTGTATAACTTCATGATGTTCATCGTGTTACACTGCTGCAGTCATTACACTTGGGTTATCCTGCCGTCAGGCGGTCCCTCAGTCGGCCTGAGTTCCCAAAGTCTTGGTCCAGCGTCAGTTGCTGTTGCTTCTTCCCTGACGTCAGTGCGACAGGGGTATACAAGATGCAGCCGATGCCATTTTCTTCAGTCTTTCTTGCCGCGCGGTGCCTGAAGCAAAAGCAGTTCGCAAGTGCTGGTCGGCCGACTCCTGAGATTTTCATTCCGAATCCAGAACCGAAGTCTTCTACAAAGCTAAGTAACCCATTGGGGAAACTTTTTCTTGCCTCAGACCGATGTCAGTAAAAGTTAATAACTGTATTTCTTGTGGGAAGCAAATACCTCATAAGGATTTCCATTCTTATTGTATCCCATGCCTAGGCCCAGACCACGACGTCACAGGTTGTCGGTTTTGTGCTAGGTTTAACAAGCGCACTATTAAACGTCGGTTTGATTTTGCCCGACATTATTTTGGCAGAAAATTCAATTACACCATGCCGTCGGAACTACCGACGACTGGAATACACAAAAAGTGCAAAGACAAGGACAGGCATCCGAGGCCCAAAACTGATGAAGAAGCCTCTTCTAGGCCAGTCGCCGGTTCTCCGGTTTTCAGCGAGGCGCCTTCGCAGCCCCTGACGACCGCTTCTTTGGAACCACAGGCCGCCTCTGACTCCCATGTGGAGATGGCTGGGCCTTGGGATGCACCAGATTTACAGCCTACCGAGACTAACCCTTCAGAGGGATCCGGAGTAGCTGAACAACCCGTAGCTTCAGAGGGTGTTTTCAGACCTACTCAGTTAACCATTAAATCTTCTGCTAAGTCTAAATCCCCTTTAAAAACAAAGAAACAACTTCAACATTCACCAGGACAGGCCTCCATGCCTAAGAAACAAATGCTCAAAATGGCCGAAGACTTAATTACTCTGATCAGGGGGTCCCATCCCCCTCCTTATAAAAGGCCTAGACAGGATGCAGACTATGACTCATCCGACCAGGTATCCATCTCTTCAGATTCATCCTCAGACCTAGGATACTCTTTAACCCCTTATGAGGATTCTGATGCTGAGGAATCAATTCCTTCAGCCTCTCCGCCAGAGGACTACTCCTTTGGGGAAACCTTACATACCATGAGGGAGCATTTCCATTGGGAGGGCCAGGATTATTCAGAATCCAAGAAAAGGCTCAGAGATTTCCTTTTATTACCTCAACACAGACCCCTTGCTATTCCGCCAGTGTTAGATATTGTGGATGATGTGTATTCTGAATCCAGTTTAAATCCTGATTCTTTACCTCCTGCTCCAGTTAAGCCAGACAGATACTACAGAGTCCCTGACTCTCACAAATTTCTTTATAAAAGCCCTGTTGCTGACCCTGAAACTATTTCCCAGGGTCCCAAAGGGGTAAAGGCCTCTTCAGCAAAAAATCCAGTCCCCTCTGACAGAGATTCCAGAGCATTAGACAGATGGGGGAAGAAAGTATACACATCTGCAACTTTAGCAATGAGGGCCTTAAATTGCCAGTTTCACATGCTAAAATATCAGCAATATTTGATGTCTCAGTTGAAACAAAAAATGCTTCCAAATTCAGATCCTCCTAATTATAAGGAAATGCAGGATTTACTGCATGCAGCTGAACAAGTGGGAAAACATACTTTGCAATGTGGTTTTGATTCATTAGAGGCCTCCATTAGAGCAGCAGTTACAGGGTCTGTCATTAGAAGACATGCTTGGTTAAAAGAACAGCCTTTACCAGATCATGTTAAAGCAAAATTATTGGATGCGCCTTTGCAGCAGGATGTTTTATTTGGAGTTAAGGCAGAAGAGGTATTAAAGAAAATGGAGGATAAGGCAAAATCTATGCAAACGGTGAAGGATTTCTTACAGGTTCAGCCTCCTTGATTTAGCAGAATTTGACCAACAAAGAATTGGCCCTTTCCAGTTACAGACAGACCTCAAAAGGGCAGATACAGACGCCCAAGAGGCAGAGGTCAACCACAAGGTCCTTACAGGCCTCGACAATGGGGTGCATCAACCCAGAAAGAAGGGGAAGACAGGCCTCAACCTTATAAAAAACAGCCCCAATGACTTCCCACTACAGCTGCCAAACACTTCTCTCTTGGCAGCCCCCTTGGGAGGAAAACTGGCACTTTTCTGTCACAATTGGCATATGATCACCAAAGACAAATGGGTTCTCAACATTGTATCTCAAGGTTACAGGTTCCACTTTCACACTCTGCCAAGGTTAAAAGGAATGCCAAATTTGCCACCAGATCAATGGGCAGAGGCTCAAAGACAAATTACAGCACTCATGGACATGAGAGCTATTCAAAAGGTACAAACACAGGAGCAAGGACAAGGATTTTACTCAAGACTCTTTCTGGTTCCCAGAAAGGACAAAGCCTGGAGGCCCATTCTGGATCTTTCTTCTCTAAACACTTACCTGGATGTTCCAAAATTCAAAATGTTGACACTACAGCAGCTTTTTCCCATGCTGGGCAAGAAAGCTTGGCTCGTAACTTTGGACCTCAAGGAGGCATACCTGCATGTCCCTATCAGACAAAACTGCAGAAGATACCTCAGATTCTTAGCAGGTTCAATGCATTACCAATTCTCTGCACTGCCCTTTGGCTTATCTACTGCGCCCAGAGTCTTTACAAAATGCCTGGCACCAGTAATTGCATTTTGCAGGCAAAAAGAAATTCAAATTTACCCATACCTGGACGACTGCCTTATTCAAGCAGAGAGCAAAGACATTCTTCTAAAGCATCTGGTGTTTGTAAAAAGATTGCTAATTTGCCTAGGGTACACAGTAAACAAAAAGAAGTCAAAACGAGTGCCCTCACAAGAGAATAATATTCCTAGGTGCCAGCTTAAATACAACGGCCCAGATGGCTTATCTCATGCCAGACAAGCAAGGACAACTGACTCAATATTTCCAATTGATGGCAACAAAGAACCCAACTCCCTGCAAGAAAAATTCTGCAGGCCTTGGGCTGCATGGCATCTTGCATACTACTAATTCCATATGCCAGACTGCATATGAGGAAACTACAATGGTACCTAAAGAGTGTCTGGTTTCAACACTGTCATAGTTTGGAAACGGTAATACCACTTATTCCTTGCCTTCAACAGGAGTTTCGATGGTGGGCTCAAGCCTGTCACCTCAACAAGGGACAGCCTTTCACTTTACCCACAGCCAGGCAAACACTGACAACAGATGCATCGGATTATGCCTGGGGAGCACACATGGCAGGAAAATTTATTCAGGGCAAGTGGCCCGCAGAACAAAGGCATCTTCACATCAATCAAAAAGAGATACTAGCTGTACAAAATGCCCTTATAGCTTTCAAGGACCTTCTGCATCCAGGACAACTACTACTAAAGACAGACAACACCACAGTTATGTGGTACATAAACAAGCAAGGGGGCACTCATTCTTATCCCCTCTGCAGACAAGCCATGACCTTGTGGAACACAGCTCTAACCTATCAAGTTCATCTGCAAGCACAATTCCTGCCAGGAGAGAAAAACACACTGGCAGACGACTTAAGCAGAAACATCATGGATCCGCACGAGTGGAAATTACATCCACAAATATTCAGAATGATAACACAAAAATGGTGGAACCCGGACATAGATCTGTTTGCATCTCCAATGAATTGCCAGCTACAGAAATTCTGCACAAGGACTTACCACCCACAAGCATGGAAAGTGGATGCCCTTTCATTCAGCTGGAAAAACTTACAAGTATATGCTTTCCCACCACTACCTCTCCTTTCAAAGGTACTCATAAAAGCCAGGCAAGAAAAGCCAACGATGATCCTGATTGCCCCAGACTGGCCACGCCAGCACTGGTACCCAATCTTAAAGAACTTAGCACAAGGCCCACCCTGGATTTTGCCTCAAATCCCACATCTTCTGACTCAGCAAAACAATCAGATACTTCACAGCCAGCTTAAGACTTTAAACCTGGCTGCATGGCAGATTCCTTAGTCAAGCAAGCAATGCCTCTGTCCAAAGCTGTTATGGATGTCATTCTGGAGGCCAGAAGGCCTAGCACCAGGAAAACCTATTCAGATAAATGGAAGAGATTCTGTGCTTGGAACCAGGCTCACAGCCTTGACTCTCTTGTCCCAAATATTCCTCAAATACTACAATATTTAACTGAGATGCTGGACAAAGGCCTCTCCTTTTCATCCATCAAGATCCACGCCTCTGCAATCTGTGCTCATTACAAAACGGACCCACCTATTTTTTCTAATCCTCTGCTAAAACAGTACCTCAGAGGGGCTAAAAACATAAGACCGCCCCATACAGCACCAACTACAACTTGGGACCTCAACTTTGTGTTGGAAAAATTAACTTTACCTCCTTTTGAGCCAGCTAACTCAGCAGACTTAAAATATGTCTCTTGGAAAACTGCTCTGCTCCTGGCAATAACCTCAGCACGAAGAGTTTCAGAATTGCAAGCACTAATGGCAGTGGAACCTTTCATCATTTTCCACCAAGAAAGGGTGTCTTTAAGAACAAACCCTACTTTTATGCCAAAGGTGGTATCAAGTGTGGCTCTAAACCAAACTATTCACTTGCCAACTTTTTATCCAAATCCACAGAATAAAGGGGAGAGACTTCTGCATTCCTTGGACATACACAGGCAGTTACACTTCTACTTGGACAAAACGAAAGCTTTCAGAAAAACTGAGCAATTGTTTGTAGCATATGCTGCAGGAGCACAGGGAAAAGCCATTTCAAAACAGACCATTTCAAAATGGATAGGACACTGTATACGTTTCTGCTATACACACCATGGGAAAACTGTACCTAACAGCATTAGGTCTCATTCCACCAGGGCAACAGCCACTTCAACTGCCTACCTCAGAGGAGTACCTACCAAGGACATTTTGGAAGCAGCAACTTGGAGTTCTGTACATGCCTTCACCAAGCATTACCATCTGCCTCTTTACTCTAAATCCAGAGCTGGCTTTGCCACTGCAGTGCTGCAGGGCCTTATAGCCACCCCTAATGCCTTATAGAATCAGCCACCCTACCTCAGCTTTGGGATTCTACCCAAGTGTAATGACTGCAGCAGTCTAACACGATGAACATAGTACAGTTTTGTACCTACCATAAATGTAGATGTTCGAGTGTATACACTGCTGCAGTCTAGGTGACCCTCCCTCCTTTTCCTCTTACTTGGTGGTACGTACCTAAGCCTTCTACCCTTTGTTACCTATGGGGAGTATTTGCTGGTAACTGAAAGTTTTTGATTGCTTTTCTTGTGTATGTTTTATTAGCAATTTGCATTGCCTACCTTTTTGGGGGCACCTGACATCTGGGGCAAGAAAAACTGAAGAAAATGGCGTCGGCTGCATCTTATATACCCCTGTCGCACTGACATCAGGGAAGAAGTGACAGCAACCGATGCCGGACCAAGACTTTGGAACTCAGGCCGACTGAGGGACCGCCTGACGGCAGGATAACCCAAGTGTAATGACTACAGCAGTGTATACACTCGAACATCTATATTTATGGTAGGTACAAAACTGTACTTTTCTTATTATACTACTGTATACCTTTTCTCATTTTCTTTTTATACTATATTATACTTTGTAACTAATTATTGTCATTACTTTACTTTCTGTAATGTCTGGAGCTTTTCTCCCCAGGACACCGCTGAAAACGGAAAACAGTTGTCCAGCTGGTTTATCCTGGTAAACAAATGTTAAATAAATAAATAATAAAATAAGAGCAAGACAGGGGAAAGTTGCTTCTAGGACCTATTCATATTCAGTCTGACAAGCAACCCCTCACTTGGTATAAAAAGGCAAGGGACACAGTATCATTCCCTTGTGCAAAGAAGCTGTGGTCATTTGGCAGTAGGAGGTGAACATGCCTGATCCTTTCTTTCATCCTGTCCTGGAGTTGCAGGTTCAGGAGCCATGTCTGCTTTGGATCTTCCAGAAGATAGACCTATTCACCGCTTTAAAGAATTCTAGGGTGGGGGGACTCAGAAGTGGGTGCATTCTCCATCCCATTGCAGACAAGATTGTATATGCCTCCCTATCATTTCTGCTGATTCCATACATCATTACAAAATTTAGGTAAAGAAAAAAGATGACCTTTACTTCCTGGTGGCTTTTAAGGGTATGAATTCAGGTTTTTGATCCTTAGCAAAGCAGTAAGCTCCCACTTCTACCCATGGGATCCATAATGTTTGTAGCAGCTGCTGACTTTCCCTTAGTTCTTGCGTCCCGCTGTAGATCTTTTGATACCACAAGACCTTCTATCAGTGGTATCACACAAAGTCTTCTACCAAATGGAAAATAATCTCTGTTTGGGTAAAAAGGTACTTTCTTCTTCCCTATTTGGTTAATTTACAGGTGATCCTGATCTTTCTCAGGATCTTGTATGATTTGAGCTTCATTTTCCAATGATCACGATACATGTGTTAGCAATTTTCAGTATTTTTAAACTTATGGGTACCAAGGGCCTAGCACTTGGCTGGTGAAATAGTTCCTCAAGGTGTGTGTGTGTGTGTGTGTGTGTGTGTGTGTGTGTGTGTGTGTGTGTGTGTGTGTGTGTGTGTGTGTGCCGTGTGTGTGTGTGTGGGGGTTCAGCATTTTCACCCACCTTTGAAGAACCACCCGATCCCTGGGATTTAAACAGGGTAATTAACTTACCCATTTATTATTTGAACCAGGTTCAGAGGTGTATACTAGGCTAATGATCACTGGGGCCTTTATAAGCCTAGCCAAGCATCACAATTGTATCCTGCAAGTTTATATGACTTACAGGTTATTTTATGGGGTATATATATGCTAGGGCAAGATTTGCAGGCTGCCTCTGTCCATTAAAGATGTAGGTGCTAGTGTGTATTTCCAACTTTCCATCTGCTGGTCCAGGTTTCTGTTGAATATGGTTAGGGAAGAACTCTGCTTCACACAGATGGGAAGTCTGTTCCAGAGAAGGGTAATTCTTTGAGACACATACCTGTTGCAAGCAAAGTTTAAATCCCTAGATGATGCTATTTGTTTTGCAGCTATGCAGATAGTCCATCAGGGTGGGATCCAAGGATGCCTTGTATGCCAGGCATAGATTGCCTCTCATCAGTATGTAGAAATAGAGTATAGAGATAGGGCTTTATGATGATTTGCATAGGGCATGCTGTTTACGCCCCATATTCCTTTTGTTAGGAACCTCTGTGGATGTTCCAGTTGTTGCATGTGCCTGGTCAGGTACATACCGAAGGGGGCATTGTACTCAGTGGTGGGTCTGATGAAGGCCAGATACAGTGAAATGATGACCTGCTTGGACCTAGATTCCGTGCCCTTGCTTATAAGTTGAGCAATATAGAATGGTTTTTCTAACTACTTTGGACACATGTTAGTTGAAAACTAGGTTACTATCTACATGTGTAGTCAAATCCCTGATTACTGGTTGTACTCTTAGGGGTGTGTTATCAATGAGGTAATTTTCTAGGGTAACTTACTTCCCAAAGGGTACTATTATATATTTTTTGGCATTGAGTTTTAAACTGTGGCTTTGGCAGCAGTCATTTGTCTGTGTTAGTCTTTCATGTAGGTTGTTGGTGTCTTGGGGGGGATTCTGTGACTGTGCCTATTTTGCAGTCATCTGTAAACTTGGTCAGCCAGAGGCCATAGACATTGGCCTTGACTTCTGAGAAGTAGATGCCAAAAAGGAGAGGATCCAGTATAGAACCCCGAGGGGTTCCACTAGTGACTGGCCTCTGTGTGGAGGTGGTCTCCCCTATCCTAACTTCCTGGGTCCTTTTTGAGAGCCAGCTGGCTATCCAGTGCATAACATAGGAATTTATGCCTATATCCATTGAGTTTGTTTACAATGCCCGAATGGGATATTGTATCAAATATCTTAGGAAGGTCAAGAAAGGCAGTATGAACCATTTTGCCCTCATTCATTTCCATATATTCCTTCTCAAAGAATTCCCCCAGGCTGAGTAAGTGTGATCTGACCTTGATGAAAGCAAATTGAGTGGGGTCAAGTGTTTGAAGATTTTCTATGTCGTTATTAATGATTTCCATGATAATTCTTTCCATGGCTTTGCATATGAGTCTAGTCGAATTTATGGGTTGGTAGTTTACATTCTCTGTTATTAGCCCACCCTTGTGCGGAAGGATGACCTTTGTGGTTTTCCATTCTCGTGGCACAAAGCCTTTCTGGAGGCCATTGTTAAGCAGTGACTCGAATGGTCCTGATAGTTCATGTTTCAGTCTATTTAGGAGGCATCCTGAGATGTTATTGGCATCCATCAAAGCAGTGTTTTGACATTAGAGATTTTGTCTAGGATCTCCTCCCTAGTGATAGTTGGGGGGGGTTGTTTGATGGTATTTTCTAGGGAGGTGGTTGGGGGAGGGTAAAATTGAAGCTGCAATTGTCAGCCAGCAGATTTGCTATGTCTCCTGTCTCAGTATAGGTGGATCTAGAAATAATCAGATCTACTCACCGTTTTGTACTGCCTTTGAGGTTTTAGAGATGGCTAAAGAAAGCCCTGTGATTGTTCTTTGCATGGGAGTCTATCTTTACCTCAAATTTAGCTTTAGTAGACTTACTTTGCCCTCTGTGACTTGGTGGCATTGAACTTTATGTCTTGAAAAATACTATTCTTGATGGTCATCACCTTTGCTTAGAAGATTTTACCACTGTAGACCGCTAAATATTGGAAAACTTATCAGGTCTTTTACAGAGATCAGATTTCCTTAGGACAAATCCACAGTTATCCCAAATAGGTTTCCATATTGTTTCTGAACCAGTTCCATTTTTGTCCATGTTTTTCTTTTCCTGGACAGGTATTAGAGGAGGGGAAACTCTCTAAAATCCAGATTTGTATAGATGGTCCAGGGTTTACCCTGAAGCAGAATTACTTGAGTTTAGGAAGAGTGAATAGCATTGACTTTCTTTGCTCCTCACAGGCAAAGATTGGCAATTGCCAAGTAATGCTTTTCAAAGGTGGCTTGACAACTGTGCTGTCTTTTGTTGTCAGGTGACCCATTGCACATTGCCAAATGCTATGGTTAAAGATCACTCCGCTAGACGCATAGCTACTTTTTGTGCTTGCTTCAGAAAGCCATTGCAGACTTCTGCGCCACAATCCCGTGGTTCAACTGTTACCCTAAGGGTGGACCTTCTTTGGTACATTTGTATTACAGGACTCAGCCTTCTAATTCTGGTTTCTCTTCATCTCCTTCCACTTTTGTGATTGTGATTCATCCCATTTGTAGACCCAACAACCAAAAATGCTCCTGCAAGGTTAGGTATAACAGATGTTCTTACCATGCAAGTTGATCAGTGATGGGACCTTCCTTGATGCATTCAATTTATGCTGTCATCATTGTACTTGGTCAGGGATCTATGTCATTTGGCTGAATCTCAAAATATTGAAAGCATACGAGTGAAACTTGTTTAATTGAAAATTCAGTTTTTTTAATAAAGTTAGTGAACAACTTCATCTAATAAAAAATACGTTAAAAAAGAGTTTTTTTGGGGAGACAAGGCACCTGAACCCCGTATGTAGGGCAACCCCTTTATTTAAATATACTAACCCCAGTGTTGCACAGCCACAGAGAAAGGAGAAAAGGCAGCCCATAGTTAATTGCTGCTGGTACATAAACAGAAACTGCACCTGCAGTGATTGTCTATAGGTAACACTGATTGCATATTGACAGCCAGATGAGCATTTTCTATACTTATACTTATGCAGTACACAATTATGTGTAGCTATATCACGTTCTGCTAAATTATATTTAAATCAAATAAGCATTCATTTAAATGAGCTTTCAACTGTTTAGTTTTAGTGTTGTGAGATTCAACCGAATTCCATTCATCTAAGTAACTGGAACCCTTAGACAGTCCCTGACACCCACCAAAGCTGTAGAATTTTTGTAACTAGATTGAGTATATACATACATGTCACTTTTTTCTTTATTTACTGGGATTATATTTGGTCAGTGGTTGGAGGATAACTGGTAGACTCCAGTGGTAGACATTCTCCTGCTGTTATGGAGTAAGAGCACACTTGTTCCTGAGCATAGGAACTTTAGGAAGAATTGCTTAACTGGAACAGAAGAGAGGATAATCTCAGTCAGATACCCACAGAGGGGGTCCTCTTGCTGAGCAAGAAGATGCTGTGGTAAAAATGTGATCTGAAGTGATTAACTTAATTTGATCATCAACCTGTGGGTTGTTGGATCCAGACTGGATCTGAGACGGCAGTTTCACCAGCATCTGATCCGAGCTCCAATCTCCTCCCCTTACCCATAATACCCCGCCATCTCCTTCCTTCCCTCTGATCTCATTTGCCGCGGCTTTGCCAAGCAGCATGGTCTAGAATTTCAGGTGTGGTAGGCACTTTTTCTACTGATGTTGGGGTTGTTTGAGTTGGTGTTAGTGTAGGTAAGTTTCCTACTGTCCCTTGCCTTCCCTTTTCTCGTTCTGCGTCGCGTTTCCCGTTTAAAAAAAAATAAGTTATTTCTGTGTTGTAGGTAGTATAGGCCTTATCTCCCTTCCCTCTCCTTGAGAGCGAGTGTGTGTGAGTGTTGGGGTCGGGTAATTTAGTTTAAAGCTTGTTAGTTTAAACTTTTTGGTACCTCGTACCTTCTGTGTTGGATATGACAGATCAGCAGGCCAAGCTGCTCTTTAGAAAATGCACAGAGTGTGGCCATAAGTTGTCCCCAGCGGATGGCCACACTCTGTGTGTTGTTTGTCTGGGGGCAGCCCATTTTTCTTTGGACTGTCCTATCTGTGGCAGGGTTCAACCCCAGGGCCATAAAGGATCGTAGGGGAAAATTGATCCTCTAGGGATTTCTCCCTGCTACAGAGGCGGCTGCCTCTTCTTCTATTGCGGTCATGGCCGTGACCACACCTTCAACTTCAACCACTGTCTCCTCCTCTCCATCCCAGGCCGGGACTCAACCTCCTGGACAGAGGCCTGTGGATAGGTAGTCAAAAAAAGAGAGGAGCAAGGACAGAGAGAGAGAAAGAGACAAAGTGAGGAAGAGATCCCTGGACCGGTTGGATCCATTGGGTCTTCCCCTAAACAGACAATTTTTTCCAGGCCAGCTTCTTTTCAGCTCCAATTGCTGAGATTTTCAGCAGAGCTGAAGGAGCCTAGATCTCTTTCCAGGGCCTCCATACACCGACCCTCCCGGCCAGCGTCAGTGGCCTCGCCGTGGTCCACCAGAAGTCTTTCTGAAGTGCACATGGACAAAATGATGTGAAGGTTTATTCGCACCTAGATTCAGATGGAGGTCTTACCAGCCCCCCTTTTCGCTCCGGAGGGGGGAGCTCACTTTCCTTCTTTGCCCCGATATCTCCTTCTCCGATCTGGCCCCCAGTGTCAAAGTTCTTAGATCTGAGAGGTCCCAGAGTTGGGGTCGGCGCCGATGGTACCATGTACCTCAATGCTGGCCATTACCTTGAGCATGTCGGATCCGACTGGTTTGGACTAGAGTGGCTCTCGGAGCTGAAGCTTGGGCATCGGATCTGAGGGGTTGGGCCTTTCTCCTTTGGCTATGGCAGTAGTAGCGGCTCACCTGAGCCTTCAGGGGATACATGTCTACTGGTACCTGGACGACTGGCTCCTTGCCGCTCCCACCAGGTGTCTACATTGTCAGGCTAGAGACTATTTCCTGAAATTTTCAGACTTGCTGGGCATCACAATCAACATATCCAAGTCTTCTCTAGACCCTGTTCAGGTCTTGGATGACATAGGAGCGAGAATCGATATGTTTCAAACCAAGGTCTTTCTAACTCCAAAGAGTCTGAAACTTATGACTTCATGTATCTGTGATCCTTCAGTCTTATCTTCCTCCAGCCGAGGCCATTTTAAGAGCCTTAGGATGTTCTTCGTGTTTCACTGTTGCATTCATCACACTTGGGTTATCCTGCCAGGGGTAGCACTCAGTCGGCTCGAATACCAGAGGTTTAGTATTTCTGCGTCGGTTGCTGTCGCTTCAGGACTGATGTCAGGTTATCAGAGATATAAAAACAGGCAGTCGACGCCATTACACCAGTCTTTCTTGGCGAGGAGCCCGAAGCAGAAGCAGTTTGCACAAGTACCAGTTGGCCGCTATCTGAGTTTTCGTTTCCGAAATTGAATCATCTTGAATTCTTCTAAAGCAAAGTACCCCGTTGGGGATCCTTTTTTCTTGCTCTAACCAATGTCAGAAAAAGTTACAATTGTCTTACCTGTGGAAAAGCAAATACCACACCGAGATTTCCATTCTTACTGCATCACCTGCTTAGGCCCAGACCACGACATACCTCGCTGCCAGTTTTGTGCTTTGTTCAACCCCCAAACTATTCATTGTCAAGCCCTTATTGTAGCTAAATACTTTTGTTCTCGATCTCTGTATTCCGAAATGGCTTGGGTAAGGCATCCGACTACCGATCTTCCGAAAAAACATAAGGATAAAGACAGAGACAGACTGCACAGGTCCAAAACTGCCGATGACACTTCTGTTAAGCTAGTCACCAGTTTGCTGGTACTCAGTGAGGTGCTTTTGCAGCCCCTGATGCCCGCATCGATGGATTCGCAGGCCGCTACCGAGACCTGTTCAGAGTCCGGTATGCCCCGAGACTCTTCTTTGACTATGGAACCTGCGGATGTCTCTACCTTTGGGTCCAGAGCTGGTATGCAGGCACCGGCTTCTGAGGAAGTTCTGCGCACTACCGATATTTGACACAAACCGACGACTTCATTCATGTCTTCAGTTCTTTCTAAAACTACCGAGTTTCTAAGGCCAAGAGTAGTATGAGCTATGCCTAAAAAAATGACGACACAAACTCAAGTGCCTGCTTCCTTGCCACAATCACAGATGCTTAAAATGTCGGAAGACCTGATCATGCTGATTAGGGGAAGCCAGCCTTCTCCTGCTAAAAGAAAAAGAGACTTGTCCCCAGCAGCTTTATCTGACCAAGAGTCCGACTCTGAGGTTTCTGATTATGAAGACATGCCCTTATCTCCCTATGAGGATTCAGATGCAGAGGAATCCATTCCTTCTGCCTCCCCTCTAGAGGATTTTTCTTTTGGTGAAACCCTACATACTTTGAGAGAGCATTTCCACTGGGAATGCCAGGATTATCCTCAGTCCAAAAAGAGACTCAGGGAATATTTAGACTTACCACAGCACAGACCCTTAGCTATCCCTTCTGTTCTGGATGTTGCGGTTGATGTCTTTATGGAGTCCAGTCTAACTCCCAATACTTTACCCCCTGCTCTCAGGAAACCTGACAGGTACCACAGAGTCCCTGACTGACACAAATTTCTTTTCAAAAATCTTACTGCTGACCCAAAGGTCATCTCCCAAGGACCTAAAGGAATAAAAGCAACTACAGCTAAGAATCCCACCCCCTCAGACAGGGATTCCCGTGCTTTAGACATATGGGGTAAAAAAGTATACACCTCTGCAACTCTTACCATTAGAGCATTAAATTGTCAGTTCCACATGCTGAATTACCAGCAACATACTATGGAACTTATTAAGCAAAATTTATCTACCTTCTCTGACTGTGCAGAAAATAAAGAATTACAGGAGCTTATGCACTCTGCAAGCCAAGTCAGCAAGCATACCCTGCAATGTGGGTTTGACGTCCTAGAAGCATATTGCAGGGCAGCAGTCATAGGTTCTGTAAGTAGAAGGCATGCTTGGCTCCAAAATTATTGGATGCATCTCTGAACAACAACAATCTGTTTGGCACCAAAGCAGAAGAGGTTTTAAAAAAGATGGAAGAAAAAGCTAAGTCTATGCAGACAAAGATTTTTTGCAAGTGCAGCCTCCAAGATTCAGTAGGCATTGCCCCTCAAAACATTGGTCCTTTCCAGCCCCCTCAAGGCCACCTCAAACTAGACCTAGGGGAAACAGACCCCCCAGACTACAGTCTCATGGTTTGCAGAGATCTAAGCAATGGAGTACCTCCGCTTCTAAAACAGGGAGTGCTAAGCCATATGGAAAGAATTCAGAATGACTTCTCAACTCTTCTCTTCACCTCTGCCCAATTGCTCATGCCCCTTAGAGGAAAACGTGCCCACCATGTAAAAAACTGGACCTCCATCACCAACGATCAATGGGTCCTCTCCATAGTATCCCAGGGCTACAAATTTTATTTCCACATGCTGCCATCCCCAAAAGAGTTCTCAGACCTTCCTACAAACCAGTGGGCAGAAGCACAAAACCAAATTCAATCCCTGCTCTCCATAAGGGCAATTCATCCTGTTCCTGCAGAACAGATAGGCCAAGGTTTTATTCCAGACTTTTCCTGGTACCCAGAAAAGAGGGCACTTGGCGCCCAATCTTAGATCTATCCATTCTAAACATCTTCCTGGTGGTACCAAAATTCAGAATGCTCACCCTGCAGCAGCTTCTCTCTATGCTGTCCAAAGATGCCTAGTTAGCCACTCTAGATCTAAAGGAGGCCTATCTGCACATTCCAGTCAGGGACTCCTGCAGGAAATATCTACGTTTCAGGGCAGGACCTATGCATTGTCAGTTCTCTGCACTTCCCTTTGGCTTATCCACTGCTCCCAGAGTTTTCACAAAATGCCTGGCTCCAGCCATTGCCTATTGCAGACAGAGAAATATTCAGATTTACCCCTACTTGGATAATTGCCTGATTCAGACAGACAGGAAAAGCTGTTGCAGCACCTGACATTTGTAAAGGACCTTCTAACCTCCCTGGGGTACACTATCAGCGAAAAGAAATCCAAATTTGTCTCCAGTCAAAAAGTTGTATTTCTGGGAGCAAGCTTGGACACAGCATCCCAGATGGCATTCCTTACTTCAGAAATACAAACCTCTCTGACAGGATACTTCTCTCAAATGGCCACTAGAACCCAGTTATCTGCAAGGAAAATCCTGCTAGCTCTAGGGTTCATGGCCTCCTGCATTCTACTAATTCCATATGCCAGACTGCATATGAGGAAACTTCAGTGGTACATAAAAGTCTTTGGTGCCATCATTCTCAGGACCTGGAGACCATCATACCTTGTCTAAGAAAAGAGTTCCTCTGGTGGGCAGCAGCATGCAACCACAACAAGGGCCTTCCCTTTACACAACCCCATGCCACCCAGACCCTAACCCCACAGATGCATCAGACTATGCCTGGGGTTCACATCTGGATGGCACGTGCTTTCAGGGCAACTGGAGCCCAAATCAAATTCATCTGCACATCAACCAAAAGGAGATGCTAGCTGTTCAGCATGCTCTGACAGCTTTCAGATCCCTACTCTCTCCGGGCCCCGTACTAATCAAAACAGACAACACCACAGTGATGTGGTACATCAACAAGCAGGGGGGGAACCCACACTTACCCACTCTGCAGGCTAGCCATGACCCTCTGGAACACGGCCTCAGCCATGCATATTCACCTGCAAGCTCAATTCTTGCCAGGCAAACAAAACTCTGTGGCAGACAGCTTAAGCAGAAATCTCCCAGACCCACATGAATGGCAATTAAACCACAACACTTTCAGCCTTGTGACCCAGGAATGGGGATCCCCGAAGGTGGACCTATTTGCCTCCCCCTATAACCACCAGCTCAGCAAATTCTGCATCAGGAAACCTCACAGCAAGGCCTGGAAATTGGATACCCTATCCTTCTAGTGGGCAAACCTCTCAATCTATGCTTTTCCCCTTCTACCTCTTCTTACAAGAGTATTACTCAAGATAAGGGAGGAAAGACCAAGGGCAATCCTGCTTACCCCAGACTGGCCACGCCAACACTGGTATCCACTAGTGCGCAGTCTGTCACCGTTGCCTCTATGGCACCTCCCACAGATCCCAACTCTCCTGACTCAGCAAGAGGGACAGTTCTTGCATCCGCAACTGCAGACCCTGAACCTTGCAGCTTGGCTTATTCCTTGACTTCTCCTCCAGTGACCAGCATAAGCAAGCATGTACTGGATGTCATATGTGAAGCCATACAACCCAGTACTAAAAAATCCTATGCTTACAAGTGGAAAAGGTATTGTTCCTGGATCCAGACTAAAGGACCGGACCCATCACAGCCCTCCTTACTTCTCATTTTGGATTACCTAGCAGACCTACTCCTCAGGGGCCTATCCTTCTCTTCCATTAAGATCCATGCCTGTGCCATCTCTGCTCACTATAGCACTGAGCCATCTCTCTTCTCGTACCCTCTCATCAAGCAGTTCCTGAGAGGGGCTAACAATTTAAGGCTACCAAGAAGAGAGCCCCTACCCCTGCTTGGAACCTTAACTTTGTGCTGAAAAAGCTCACGCTACCCCCCTTTAGCCTGCAGCATCAGCAGAGTTAAAGATCCTCTCTTAGAAAACAGCCTTGCTTCTTGCCATCACTTCAGCCAGAAGAGTGTCGGAGCTACAAGCACTTATGGCTGTGGAACCCTTCATTATTTTTCATGCTGACAGGGTCTCCCTCAGGATTAACCCAACTTTCATGCCTAAAGTGTTGTCCAGTGTGGCTCTTAACCAATCTATCCATTTGGCACCTTTTTCCCTAATCCTCAAAATAAGGGGGAAAGGATCCTGCACTCTTTAGATGTGCACAGACAGCTCAGATTCTACCTTGATAGGACTAAGCTCTTTAGGAAATCTGACCAGTTACTAGTCAGCTTTGCACCAGGGGCAGAGGGCAAGGCCATATCAAAGCAAACCATCTCCAAATGGATAGCACACTGTATCCATTTCTGTTAAAAACACCTTGGGAAACCACCTCCTCAGGGGGTTAGAACACATTCCACTAGGGCAACTTCAACCTCTACAGCCTTTCTCAGAGGAGTCCCTACCTGAGACATTCTGGAAGCTACAACTTGGAGTTAAGTTCATACCTTCACCAAGCATTACCTCCTGCCTATCTTTTTCAAATCCAGGGTGGGCTTTGCAACCACAGTCCTGCAGGGCATACTAGCCAGCCCCAACTATTCTTGACTGCCTCCACCCATTCTTCAGCGTTGGGAATCAGGCCAAGTGTGATGACTGCAACAGTGAAATATGAAGAACATAGTACAGTTGTGTACACTTACCATAAATGTAGATGCCCGAGTGTATTCACCGTTGTAGTCCTGGTTTCCCACCCTCCAGCCCCCTTGTCTCTCTCTCTTTCTCTTCCTCACTCCTTACAGGGCTATTGGTATTTACTTTTTACTGGTGGTGTTTTTCCACCATAACTTAGCTCCCTATTTGGGGCAAGAAAAACTGATGTAATGGTGTCGGCTGCCTGTTTTTTATACCACTGACGACCTCATGTCAGTCCTGAAGCGACAGCAACCAACTAAGCCTCTGGTATTTGGGCTGACTGAGGGCTATTCCTGGCAGGATAACCCGTGTGTGATGACTGCAACAGTGAGTACACTCGAATATCTACATTTATGGTAAGTGTACACAACAGTACTTTTCATGGCAGCCACCACTACTCTTCTTCCCTGTGCTCGTCTTCGTATGCGGGTTCTGCAGTGGACACTAGCAGACCAGTGGTCCTTTTTAGATCTGCTGTTGACGCATCCTGTTCACATAAGCAACATGTGCAGGAAATCCCTCCTGTGGTGGATACACTCCCCGGAGCTAGTACAGGGATGTACATTTATTGCAGCCCCTCCCCAAGCATTGGTGACCATGGATGCCTCCCAACTAGGGTGGGGGGGCATTGCTCGGGCAGGGCAGTCCAAGGCACGTGGTCCCTGAACAAGACCAAGTTGCATATCAATGTTCTAGAGATGAGGGTGGCCTTATTAGCATTGCAGACTCTTTATGCCTTTCTTCCTCTGGGAACAATTGCGATCCAGACAGACAATATGTCAGTGGTCTGGTACATCAGCAAGCAGGGAGGAGCCAGGTCTTACCCCCTTTGTCACAAGCCCATGAGAATGTGGGAATGGGCGATCTCCACCCGCCACTTTCTGGTAGCAACGCACATTCTGGGTCGATCCAACATACTGGCAGACAAACTAAGCAGGACTATTCTAATGTCTTTTGAGTGGTCTCTGAATCCTTCTGTAGCGGAGCAGATCTTCCTCGTGTGTGGTCGGCTTTGCTGCAATCTCTCCGCATCTCCTTCCAACATGAAGTGCAGTGAGTTCTTCGCTCTGATCCCCTCACAGGTGGAATCCCCCAGGGACGCTCTGGTCCATGCTTGGCCTCCCGGTCTTCTTTATGCTCATCCCCCTTTACCTCTCATGACAAAATTTCTGCTGAAGGCTTGCCGGTTGAGGAGCAGAATGATCCTCATTGCCCCATTCTGGCCTCGCCAAATCTGGTTTCCCCTGTCTTTGGTCTCATCTGGTAGTCCCTCCTTGGATCTTGGATCCAATACTGGATCTTATTTCGCACCCGTCAAGGGGCCTTCATCCAGGCATGGGCAGTCTGAAGCTCACGGCTTGGTTGCTCCAGTTCCCTTGATTGCTAGGACTCCTGGTCTGTCTTCTTCGGTCAAGACTATTCTGGTGGCAGCTCATAAATCGTCCACCAGAAAAACATACCATAGCAAATGGAAGCGTTTTTCTATCTGGGCTTCTCAGAGGGATTTGGACCCTTTCACAGCACCTATACCAGCAGTCCTTGAGTTTTTGGCATACATTTTTCAGAAGGTTGCCAGCTCATCTACAGTGAAAGTTCAGCTGGTGCCCATTTCCAATTTCCATGTAGGTGAGAACATGGCTTCTTTAGCTTACTCCAGACTTTGCAAAACCTTTGTTAAAGGTACTTTTCTTTTAAGACTCTTGGTTAAAGATCCTACCCCTCCTTGGGACCCTACCCTAGTTTTACAAGCTTTGGTTGCTTCACCTTTTGAGTCTGCTGCTTCTGTGGACTTGAAAGTTTTATCCTGGAAGACAGCTTTTTTAGTGGCTTTTACCTCGGCTAGGGGAGTGTCAGAACTCCAAGCATTATCTGTAAAACCTCCATATATGATTTTTCATAAAGACAGGGTTTCACTTCATACTAATCCTTCCTTATTGCCTAAAATGGCCTCGGAAACAAGTATCAATCAGTCAGTCAATTTACCTGTCTTCTTTCCAAATTTTCAGAACAGGGGTGAATATAAATTGCATTTGTTACATGTGCATAGACAGATACGTTTCTACTTACACAGGACTAAAGCCCATCGCAAGTCTGACCAGTTGTTTGTGTCCTTTGCTATGCTCTTTCTGGGCAAACTGTTTTTTAAGGTAACTATTGCCAGATGGATTTCCCTTTGCATCCTCCAGGTTTACAGAGATCAAGCTATGTCTCTTCCAGGTAGGATAAATGCATATTCTACCAGGTCCATGGCTACGTCAGCTGCCTTTTGGTCTAGAGTATCTTTGGATGACATTTGTTCGGCGGCTACTTTGTCCTCATCTCACACCTTTATTTCTCATTATAAATTGGACATGGTTTCCAGAGGCAGAGCATCCTTTGGCTCCGCGGTGCTCTGAAATATCCTTCCTTGAGGGCCACTCAAGGTTTTTGGTAGCTGGGGACTCTGTCCCACAGGTTGATGATCAAATGAAGTTAACTACTTCAGATAAAGAAGTTATGTACTCACCATAACGTTCCATCTGAGTAGTTAGACTTCATTTGTCATCAACCTCCTGTCCCTCCTCCTCCATGACTTTCTCTGGGTACTTTCTGTATTGGCAAACAGGAGAGAGCGCCTTTGCGGCTCTCCTGCTTTTCTTTGTTTGTGAAGGTTTTTGGATCGGGTTCATGAGAGGGGTGAAGGAAGGAGATGGACGGGTATTATGGGTAAGGGGAGGAGCATGGAGCTTGGATCAGATGCTGGTGAAACTGCCTTCTCTGATCCGACAACCCACAGGTTGATGACAAATGAAGTCTAACTACTCAGATGGAACATTATGGTGAGAACACAGCTTCTTTTTATTTTCAGTTGATGAGGATAAAATTGCTAGAATTGAAAGGTTAGAGGACAGCAATCTGCCTTCAGGTCTGTAGTTGTTAGAATACTTTGGTCAGACCAAGACCTCCATTGCATCACTAAATGATGATTTTGCTGGAATCAAGATATTAGACCTGGTTAGTTCATTGTTATCACTTCCCTGTATTTTTGTGGAATAGTCCTGATTTGGGCAGTTGTAGTCTGCAGAAAGAATTAAAATGGCTTTTGGTAAAGCTGTCCAGCATAAATAATTCTAACAGTATTCAGTAGTTAATGGTACCAGTATGCAATTAAATCAGACAATATCAGACATTTTTGTTTTATTTTCTGATGTAGTCATCATTTGTGGGATATCCTAAAACAGGTAGCTCAAGGGTCATCTTGATTTCCAGAGTTGTACCTTTTCTGAGTGAATTTGATTGACACCCTCTCCGTCATATACAAGGATATTGGTAGTATAAGAGGGGTGTCAGTCAATGCCATTTTCAAGTCTTTCTTGCCACAGCGCTTGTATGGTTGTATGAATATTGAGCCTCATTGATCTGACAGTTGGCCTGCTCCCAGAAGAAAGATAATAGTGTCAGCAGTGCATCATGTAGTACATATATCTTTAGTGCAGAAGGCTGTGGGTTCTATTCCCATACCAGGAAGTTGGATCATTGACAGTGCAGTGCAGCATAAGGAGGATGTCACTCTTCTCAGTGTGTCATACTTCGAATGAGATGTGAAACCAAAGTCCCATCTGCTTGAGTGTATGATAGCTCGAGTGGATGTAAAACATCCTATGGCATCTCTTGAAAAGGTTAGGAGTTATTTAATTTGTTTATATCCTGTAAATCTTTTGCAAACAACTTACAATGTAGATGTACATATTTACAAAGATATTTACATATATAAGAAAAAGACATAAAAAATAACATTCTGTATATTGCTTATTAACTTCCTTTTTTCATACCCTATCACATAATAAAAACATGCTATGATGTCTCTGTTAAGTTAAAATATATGTACACAGTCTATTTTCCTTTCTTTTATATTGCATATTCCCTTCAGCTGGCAACTTAATAGTTAACCTCCAAACAAAATCTTTGTATACTTTTATATCTTCTAACAATTTTTGCCTTCTTTAATTTGTTTGTGTCTTTCGGCTTTTTCCGGTTAGGGGTCGCCACAGCGGAACTCCGGTCCGCTAATGATTGGCAGTAGATTTTTACGTGCTGGCTTGCCGGGCCTAACGCACAACCTTCAATGAAGGAACGTCCATTCACGCATGTCGCCACACAGAAGACGCTCTGAGAATCGAACGGACAACGTCTAACTGTGCAACATCTAACTGTGAGGCGATAACGCTACCTCAGCACCACCACCGCAGTATTAGCACTTTCAATATCTTGAAATATATTTTTTCAAGTATTAGTAATGTAAAGTTTCCCATTACATTTAATTACCTTTTTTTTATATCTTTTCAACATGTTCACTGTCCAGCTTCCACATAAAAAGAATACTTTTGAATTCTTTTAACCATACAGTTTCATATCTTGTTTTCCTTTTATGTTTATTTTTAAATCATCCCAAAGGTCTTTGTATTTGAGTTCAAAAATAATTTTTTTTACTATTTTACTCTTCTCAATATGTAATACTTTTATTTCCCAGTGTATATACCTAGAAGTGACATAGACTATAAGATTAGTTAAACACAAACTACCTTCTTGCAGCTTTTTCTCATAGCTTTATTTCAGTGTTTGGGCTCTTAGGCCATAAAGAACACCGACTCATTAAAATCAGTTGCAAGCATATCTCTCATCCAGTAATCAAATTCACTTTTAAAACGCTCAGTATTGGGAGACAGCCTAATGTCATTTGGTGTATGATTCCAAATTCTAGGAATATTTTGAGTTATATAATTCCATTTTAATTGTGTTTGGTAATAAAAGGCATTAAAATTGATATTATATCAGCGTCTTCTCGTGTTAACAGAGAGATTGGTATCGCATATAAGTTGTAGCAATTCATCCATAAAAGTGTATATGCACGTATAGCTTTTCCTCTTGTAAACCTATAATGGAGCGTAAATAAGTTTAGAGTTTTGCATCTATCAGAATAAGGTAAGTAATGAACTGAGGATATTTGTTTTGTAAATTTTCATCTAACACACTCCAGAACCACTGATTGGTGCCTGTTATAGTGGCAAAAATGCTATTATATTCTAAAACAGGTTGGATGTACATGTATAAATTAACTAGTCTTTCTTCATCTTTGTATAGCAAATGATCTAAACATATGTCCCAGTAATAATGCATGGTTTTTATAATCATTACATGAGATAAAAAAGAAAAATCAGATGATATGTATGTACCCAGATCCTTATATCAGTTTCAGATAAAAGTGAATTACTTAAAAATAAATTACCAAAATACAGTATTTTACACTTATCAGGGCTGAATTTCGATCCTACATTGTTTGCCCAAGGAAAAAAAATTGTACCAGAACTTCAGCTATAGATGCTGAGAACCTATTCTTTTCAATTATAAATACAACTTAGAGTTATCAGCATATTTAGCTTATCAGTACTGATTGTTTTTAAAACTAGTTGAAAGTTCTGAATTAAAAAGAAAGGGGCCAACAAAGACCCCTGTGATACTCCAGACAATACAGAGAGACAGAAAGAGTGATGCCCTTTGACTGCCATACTTGAGAATGACCTGACAACCAAAGAACAATCCAACTGATTAAAAAAGGATTATAATTATAATTTTTTAATGTATCAATTATCAACAATGTGAGGTCATATCAAAAGCCTTAGCCAAGTCCACTTAGATAATATTGTTAACAAATACTCAAGAGCCCAAGTTACCTGATCGTATAACTCCACTAAATTTGTGAGTGCTAATCTACCAGGACAGAACCCATACTGATATAAGCCAGTGCATCCATAATGATTTATTGAGTCAGAAAGTAGATTTTGTAGAACTCTTTCGTAACACTGTAGAACTCTTTCATAACACATAAAGTAGATGTAAGACTTCTAGATCTGTAATTTCACAAGCCCCTTTCATCTCCCTTTTTATAAACAAGTGAAACAATTGATGTTTCCCTAATGGAAATTGCTATAATATACTATTGCATAGCAACGTATTAAAAGTGTTATGCAACTCTAGCAAAAATTGTCTTCTCAAGCCATGACTCGTCAATGCTGCATTAAAATCTGGACCCATAGAAATTTTGGTTCCTAACTTCTTTAATGCTTTAGAAATCAATTCAATACTTATTGTAGGATAAATTCTTATTAGTTCTAGAAACCAACTCCAAATTAGCCATTACAAACCTAGATTGTAATAATTCAGAAACAAATTTATTAGCTCATCAGCAATTTTATAAGGGTCAGTTGTCAGTTTCCCAAAATAGAGTCAGTACTCCTTGTAATAGAATCAATATGTTTATAGAACAGATGTTCATCGTGCATACAGCTGCAGTCATAACAGATGGGTTCTCCTGCCGTCAGGCGGGTCCTCGGTCGGCCGAATTCCAAAGTCTAGGTCCGGCATCGGTTGTCGTTGCTTCTTCCCTGACGTCAGTGCGACAGGGGTATAAAAGAACCAGCCGACGCCATTTTCTTCAGTCTTTCTTGCCGCGCGGTGCCCGAAGCAGAAGCAGTTCGCAAGTGCCGGTCGGCCAGCTCCTGAGATTACAAAAAATTTGGAAACCGAAGTCTTCTTAAAAGCTAAGTATCCCGTTGGGGAAACTTTTCTTGCCTCAGACCGATGTCAGACAAAGTTAATAATTGTATTTCTTGTGGGAAGCAAATACCGCATAAGGATTTCCATTCCCTCTGTATACCTTGTTTAGGCCCAGACCACGACGTCTCGGTCTGTCACTGTTGTGCTACATTCAACAAACGCACTATTAAGCGTCGGGCGGAGTTCGCCCAGCATTTTTTTGGGAAAGCATTTAACTATACCATGTCGTTGGATACTCCGACTCCGGTTTTGTCTAAAAAACGCAAAGACAAGGACCGACACTCGCGGTCCGCGACCTCTACCGACATCACGCCAAAGCCGACTACACGTTGTCCGGTTCTCAGTGAGGCGCCTACGCAGCCCCTGATTACCGACGACACATCTTTGGCGGTGTCTCCTGTACCCGAGGTCACAGGCTCCTCGGCCCACACCCCAACTACAGATACCGAAGCCACTCTTGGCATTGAAACACAGAATGTGGACAGGTCCACCTCCACTCAAGGTGTCTTCAGACCTTCCTCTTCTTTCTCCATCAAGGCTTTCACCAAGTCTAAAGCAACCATGCACCCTAAGAGACCAGTTACACAGGGCCCATCTCCAGGCCCCATGCCTAAGAAACAGATGCTTAAAATGGCTGAGGATTTAATTACTCTAATCAGAGGTTCTCAGCCACCTCCGGACAAAAGGCCCAGAGTGGAGGAAGATTCCCCCTCCTCTGATCAGGGCTCCATTGTTTCAGAACACTCTGATGATCAGGAACAGTCTTACTCCCCTTTTGAAGACTCTGATGCAGAGGAGTCTATTCCTTCTGTATCCCCCCCTAAGGATTACTCATTTGGGGAAACTTTGCATACCTTAAGGGAACACTTCCACTGGAAAGGCCAGGATTATTCAGATTCCAAGAAAAGGCTCAGGGAATTTCTTTTGTTACCCCAGCACAGGCCTCTGGCTATACCTCCTGTCTTGGACATCCTAGATGATGTTTACTCGGAGGCCTGCCTTAACCCGGACTCTCTACCTCCAACTCCAGTTAAGCCTGACAGGTACTACAGGGTTCCTGACTCACACCAATTTCTTTACAAAAGCCATGCTGCTGACCTAGAAACCATCTCACAGGGGCCCAAGGGAGTTAAGGCTTCCATTGCCAAAAATCCATTGCCTTCCGAGAGAGATTCCAGATCCTTAGAAAGGTGGGGAAAAAAGGTATATACCTCGGCTACCTTAACCATGAGGGCCTTAAACTGTCAGTTTCATATGCTAAAATACCAACAGTTTCTGTTATCTCAATTGAAAAGTAAAATGTCACAACCTGAACAACCAGACTTGAAGGAGTTGGAGGATTTGATGCATAGTGCAGAACAAGTGGGTAAACATACCTTACAATGTGGTTTTGATGCTCTAGAGGCCTCATGTAGAGCTGCTGTTACAGGCTCAGTCATACGCAGGCATGGCAGGAACAAACCTTGCCTGATCATGTCAAAGCTAAATTACTAGACGCCCCTCTTCAAAAGGATGTACTATTTGGGGCAAATGCTGAGGAAGTATTACGGAAAATGAAGGAAAAAGCTAAATCAATGCAAACTGTGAAAGAATTCTGCAGGTTCAACCCCCACGTTTTAGTAGAAATTGGCCTTCCAAAAACTGGTCCTTTCCTGCCACAGACAGACCCCAAAGAGGCAGATACAGGCGCCCGAGGGGCAGAGGACAATCACAAGGATCGTACAGAGGCAGACAATGGCAAGCTCCTACACAAAGAGGTGGTGAGGACAACTCACAATCTTTCAGAAAGCAAACCCAATGACTTTCCCCTTTGCAGGCCAACCAGGTCTCAAATGGCAGCTCCCTAGGAGGAAAGCTGGCACTATTCTCAAAAAATTGGCATGTTGTCACAAAGGACAAATGGATCCTGGACATTATAAACAGAGGCTACAAATTCCATTTTCATACCCTTCCAAAAATGAGAGGCATGCCACAACTGCCACACAATCAAAGGGCAGAGGCACAAAAGCAAATTTCAGATCTTATAAACATGAAAGCTATTCAAGAGGTACCTACACACGAACAAGGTCAAGGTTTTTATTCCAGGCTATTTCTGGTGCCAAGGAAGGGAAAAGATTGGAGACCTATTTTGGATCTTTCCATCCTAAACACATTCCTACTCGTACCAAAATTCAAGATGCTCACTTTACAGCAACTTCTTCCCATGCTGGGCAAGGAGTCTTGGCTGGTAGCATTGGACCTCAAGGAGGCATACCTGCATGTCCCAATCAGACAAAATTGCAGAAGATACCTCAGATTTCTTGCAGGTTCAACCCATTATCAATTCTCTGCATTGCCCTTTGGCTTATCTACTGCGCCCAGAGTATTCACGAAATGCCTGGCATCAGTAATTGCCTACTGCAGACTTCAAGGGATACAAATATACCCTTATTTGGACGACTGCCTGATCCAAGCGGACAGCAAGCACATTCTTCTGAAACATCTGGCTTATATAATAATGTTATTAAACTCTCTGGGATACACAGTCAACAAAGAGAAATCAAGGCTAGTACCCTCTTGGAATATAATTTTCCTATGTGCCAATTTGGACACAAACACCCAGATGGCCTACCTCACGCCAGAGAAGCAGGGGCAACTAATTCAATATTTCAGAACACTGGCAAATTACACCAGGCTCACTGCAAGGAAAATCCTGCTGGCCCTGGGATTCATGGCATCTTTTATCTTACTAATCCCATGTGCAAAGCTGCATATGAGAAAACTACAATGGTACCTAAAAAACATATGGTCTCAACACAGCCACAGTTTGGAAACAATAATACCACTACTTCCATGTCTGCAAAAGGAATTTCTGTGGTGGGCTCGAGCATGTCAAACAAACACAGGTCTTCCATTCAGCAAGCCTCAAGCAAATCAAGTCATCACAACAGGCCTCGGACTATGCCTGGGGCGCACATGACAGACCGGTGCATTCAGGGCAAATGGTCCCAAAAAGAAAAGCACCTTCACATCAATCAAAAAGAAATGCTAGCAGTAATAAATGCTATTATAGCTTTCAAGGACCTTCTACAACCAGGTCAACTATTGATAAGAACGGACAACACCACAGTTATGTGGTACATAAACAAGCAGGGAGGAACACATTCCTATCCCCTATGCAGACTGGCCATATCACTTTGGAACATGGCCATGGACTTACAAATGGAACTACAAGCACAGTACTTGCCAGGCAAAGAAAACATGCTGGCAGACAACCTAAGCAGGAATATGACAGATCCACACGAATGGATGTTGCATCCAAAAGTTTTTACAGAAATAATCCAAGAATGGGGAAGGCCAGACATAGATCTCTTTGCCTCCCACAAAAATCATCAATTGACAAAATTCTGCTCGAGGACCTTCCATCCAAAGGCCTGGAGAGTGGACGCTCTCTCTTTCAGTTGGACATCAATGACAGTTTATGCCTTCCCGCCTTTTCCTCTGCTGCCCAAGGTCCTATTGAAGACCAGAGCAGACAGACCAAAGATGATCCTCATTGCTCCGGACTGGCCAAGGCAACACTGGTACCCACTCCTGAGGAGCCTGACACATTCCCCTCCATGGACCCTGCCTCTAATGCCTCTTCTTCTGACTCAGCACAGCTTCAAAACTCTTCACAGTCAGCTAAAAACACTCAATCTAGCCGCATGGAAGATTCCTTAGCATCACAGCAGGCCCTACTCTCCAAGGAAGTGCAGGATGTCATTTTGGAGGCCAGAAGGCCATCAACTAGAAAAGCTTACTCCGCAAAATGGAAACGTTTTTGTGTCTGGAATGGGAAAAAGGGCCAGAACCCTGGAAAACTGAATTTACCTCAAATACTACAATATTTGGCTGAACTGCTAAGCAGTGGACTTTCATTCTCCTCTATCAAAATCCATGCCTCAGCCATTTCTGCAGAATACAACACCGATCCTCCTTTATTCTCTCACCCTCTTTTAAGACAGTTCATCAGAGGGGCTAAGAATTTAAGACCTCCAAGGAAACAACCAATACCTGCTTGGGATCTTAATTTCATTCTGGAAAAACTGACTTTGTCTCCTTTTGAGCCAGCTGCCTCATCAGATTTGCAATATTTGTCCTGGAAAACAGCTTTCCTTCTGGCTATCACTTCAGCTCATAGAGTTTCAGAACTACAGGCTCTCATGGCTGTCCAGCCTTTTATCATCTTCCATCAGGACAGAGTTTCCTTACGAACCAACCCGTCCTTTATGCCTAAAGTGGTATCCAGGGTAGCTTTAAATCAGGCCATACATTTACCTACTTTTTATCCCAATCCTCAAAACAAAGGGGAGAGATTACTACACTCCTTGGACATCCACAGGCAACTGCGTTATTATTTGGACAGAACAAAACTTTTCAGAAAATCAGAACAGCTCTTTGTGGCTTATGCAGTAGGAGCTCAAGGAAAGCCAATTTCCAAACAGACAATCTCAAAATGGATAGCCCACTGCATACGCTTTTGCTATTCCTTTCATGGCAAAACTGTTCCTACAGGCATTAGAACTCATTCCACCAGGGCCACAGCCACCTCTGCAGCCTTCCTCAGAGGAGTTCCTACCAAGGATATTTTGGAAGCAGCCACTTGGAGTTCTGTGCATACCTTCTCCAAACACTACAACCTACCATTATACTCCAAATCTAGAGCAGGCTTTGCCACTGCAGTCTTGCAGGGCATTTTGGCTTTTCCTAGTTCCACCTAGTGCCTACCACCCCTTTCTTAGCTTTGGGATTCTACCCATCTGTTATGACTGCAGCTGTATGCATGATGAACATAGTACAGTTTTGTACCTACCATAAATGTAGATGTTCGAGTGCTAATACAGCTGCAGTCCAGGTTTCCCTCCCTCCTTCCCCTCTAGGGGTATTCTTTTATGGTGTATTTGCTTGCAACTACTGTTTTTTGATTATATTGCATTGCATTACTACATCATTTTATGTATTGCCTTCCTTCTGGGGGCAACTGACATCTGGGGCAAGAAAAACTGAAGAAAATGGGGTTGGCTGGTTCTTTTATACCCCTGTCGCACGGACGTCAGGGAAGAAGCGACGACAACCGACGCCGGACCTAGACTTTGGAATTCGACCGACCGAGGACCCGCCTGACGGCAGGAGAACCCATCTGTTATGACTGCAGCTGTATTAGCACTCGAACATCTACATTTATGGTAGGTACAAAACTGTACTTTTTTATTAGCTATCAAACACTATAAATGGTTTTCATACTCAAGCTTTTTACTATTTAATAAACCCGTAATCTTTTGATAATAAAATTGAATCTATGGATCAAGAGTTTTTTCCCCTTAATTTGTGAGTCTGTTTTTTTATAATTCAGTGCATCTCAGTTTCCTGCCATTAAAGAATTTTGTGAGTTTTATACTCCTTATTGCATGTTAATAAATATGTAGCATTACTCAAAATAAATTTCAAGATAGAATAATTTCCATCTTCTTCAGTACTTGATAACTATGACCAGTCTATTACATTTATAGAATTAATTATACACATAAAGCCAATCTTATGGTACTGATATTACCTAATGACCCCTGGTCATAAAATATGACCAAACAAAATACTAGTTGAAACTGAACATTGGTCAGAATTACCTAATGGTGGACCCACAATGATTTCTTCAGTTTGTGATGGTTGGTCTGTCACCAAGAGATCTAGTATGTGAGTACCTCTAGTAAGAGTACAAACTAAATATCAAATTTAAGTAAGTTGTCCAGAAAATCAGTTTCAAATTTTTTGGTTGTTGAATACTTTAACCAGTCTAATTCTGGATAATTCAAATCACCAAGTAAAATAACAAAGCTTTGGGCAAACTGTAACTCCAGAAATTTAGTAAATACTTTGTGGGTGTTATAGTCCATGGAAGGTTTTATATTAGGAAAATTAATCTTAAGGTATTTGATCCAGAAAAAGAATATGTATCAATAGAAATGGTCTCTAAGTTAGTGTTAAGTTAATTTAGTATGTAAACTTAACCATTTTTTAAAAAAATATAACTTCACCTCCATTTCTATATGTCCTAAGACATTCTGTAGTATTTGCATGTAGTACTCCACTTTTAATAGGATTTAGTCTTAAACCCCATATAAAGTTAAATAGTGATTGTAGTAAGCCTTTTTCCTTTTCTCCAGAATCATAAATATTCTTGCTAAATATGCACTCTTTCCTTGCATATATGATATACATTTTCCAAAATATGTTCTATAAATTTTCTAGAACATAACATTTACTTTTATTTTGTTCATGTTAGCATCCAATTCTTATGCATCACTTGTGTTTCCAAATGTAATGTCCAATAAAAATATTTCATCCCTCAGCAGCATAAGACGTAAAACAGGAAATATGTATTTTTTTCTTCTAGGTAAATACTAGGCTAGCTGTCCTTGCAGACCATTTTAAGCCTAGCTAGTTTCCCTTTTTGTACTTGAATTAACATCCCCCATTTGTTTAGAGATTTGCCTTACCCATCCCGTGGTTGATAATTGTATATTACCCCTAATGAAAATAAGTGGGATCATACTGTAGATAATCTGAGGGGATGCATGCACAGGATAAAGCATTTAAGAACTGAGTCTGTGCATTAGTAGCGCAGGGGACAGTTCTGGGGAAAAATTTCTGTTTCCTGTCCATAAAGCTAAGTTACAGTTGAATATCGACAGGGATGAAATTTGTTTTATGTGGATGTTGAGTCTGTTCCAGAGCAAGCGGTATCCTCTGCGAGATGTACCTGTCCCTCCAAACCATTCTGTTGATGATGCAGAAGCAGTTTAGATTCCTAGGCTAAGTATTTCTGATACCATTTGACTTACTGATGTCCTGTAAATCTATCATTATTGGGTCAGAGCATGCTTTGTATGCCAGATATTTCTATCTTTTACATAATAAACACCTTCTTTCAGTTTGCATTTTTGTAGCAACAGCATTTCTATCTAAAGCAAAAAGAGCACTACTCATGGGACAGCCCTGTATTACCCCTTTACCTGTTTGTATAGCTGAAGTAAACCAGCCATTAAACCAGACAGTAACTTCATTGTTTGCATAGACTGACTGTAAAATATTCTGAATTTTTCTGTAATACAACATTGCATCAAGATACTCAACAAACTATTATGATCAACAGCATCAAATGCTTTACACACATCTCCAGTCATAATTTAATCATCTTTATTCCTATATATTATATAATATAATCAATTAATTCCCTTGCCAAAATGAATAATCACTATTCCTTCCTTTTATGCCATATATACCTTCTGTCTAGATTTTCTGTATTAAATTCTCAAACCTTTTCTGTAGGATTGTCATGAGTATTTTATAATCCACATTATTTAGCATTATGGGCCTCCAATGTCACATTTATCTTATTTTTCCATATATATTTGATAATACCTTCACATATTTTTTTTTAATCATCATCCTAGCCATTTGTTAAGTATTCTGACTAAAAACTACAATATTATAAACGTTTTATGGAGACAGATAATTATATATTTTTTCTGGGTGAATATTATCATCAGGAAATTAGAGTTGCAGTGGGGGCGACATGTGTCTCCACATTCACAAGTATAATTATGTACTATTGGGAAAGATTACATCTGTTCTAGTTGTATGAAATATATCACATTTATACTACATTTTTGGATGATATATTTTTATTATGGCCAGGTAAAGAAGATGAATTGGTAGAATTTATCAAATTTATTAAT